>NW_022985457.1:130912-219109 GCF_010093595.1 Mytilinidion resinicola | reverse complement strand
GCCTATATTTAGCTTATTAAGGAGTCTTCTTAACTAAATCGCCTCTTTAGTTGCTTATATCTATCCTATAAATTCTGCTTTATAGGTTAATAGAGCGACAACGCTCTAGCGCTTAAACTGCTAGCTAATTGCTCCGCTCCCAATATTAAACAGGTATCCAGCTGTTAATTATCTTATATTGCGACATCCAGCCTAGTCTGCATCTATAAAACCCTTTAATATCTAGAGGTAACCTTTATATATAAGTTTAAGATCCCTTATACCTTTAAGGTACTGCAGGATGCGTTAAGCAAGCTTTATATATTATAGCCTAGGATTTGCTAGATACCGGCTTACTATAGAAACTGTATATATAATATCTCCTCTAGTTCCAAGCATAATATATATTAGAGATCCTATAATATATTAGTATTCCGCTTTTTAATTTAAAGGGCAGTTATATTCTAGGATATTCTCTAATAGTAGTAAGGTTTCTATTAGCGTGCTAATAGGAGCGCAGTTGTTAATTCTAAACTAATAAATAACCTTATTAATATAAGCTTCTTAACTTAGGTATAGTATCCTGTTCTAATAGTTTTACTAGATAAATATCCCGAGGTAGTAGCTATACAGTCTAAGGTCCGTTATTTAGAAATAGTTTCTTAGGCCTCTTTTAATCCTTTTAATTTCTGCAATACTTAGTCTAATAATTAGAAGGTTATTAATATATACTATAATATATATATTGCTTTATATAAAGATTCTAAGGTTAGCGTTAATTAGTTTAAAGCTAAGACTATATAAAAAGTTTATAAGGGTTTAATACTAAATATAAGGAGCTTGCTTTAGGCTGTAGAGTGCTTTCCGGAGTTTGCAGACCTTTAGTATACTATCCGCTATATAGTGTAGCTATTTAATATAGATTTTATAGTCTATATTACTATATAGAAAGGCTGTCTTAACGTCTATTTATTTGATTTTAAGGCCTAGAGCGGCCGCGATTATAAATAGAGCCTTATAGCTTATTAGCTTAATAATAGAGGTAAATATTTTATTATAGTTAACGCCCTCTTCTTAAGTAAAGCCCTTAACTATCTATCTACTTTTATAGTAGATAACTTCTCTATATAGTCCTTGCTTAAGCTTAAAAACCTATTTACCGCTAAAAACCCGTTAATTTCTAGAAGGGTTAATAAGCTCCTATATTTTATTCTGTTTAAGCAAGTTAGCTTTTTTAAGTATTGCCCTCTTCTATTTAGGCTAGCTTATATTATTCTTTACTTAGTAAACAGTTTTTAGTTTAAAGGGTTCTGTTTTTTCCGCAGCTACTATTAAAAATATTAGGAGTATATTGCCTTTAGGTATATTTATTAGTATAAGTTCTTCTGCGCTATTATTAGATATATCTAATACGGCCTGCGGGATACAGATTCTAAGTTTAGGGTAATATTCTAAGGCTTTTTACCTTACTCTATAAACTGGGCGATTAAGCTAGAGTTTTAGATATTATTGCTATTCTCCTAAGGCTTAGTTATATAGAGCGTTATTCTATTACTAGCCGCTATTAGGCAGTAGATTATCTTTTTCTAGAGTATCTAAAAATAACCCGAAAGTATTATTACTCCTAAAAGGCGACAAGGTCCTGTCTCCCTGCTTAGTAACTAACTGCAAGTTATTATTACTTAATTAGAACGGCGCTCCCTTTTCTAAGTTATTATTACTTAGTTAAGATAGCGTTTGCAAGTTTTTATTACTTATCTAAGGTAATATTTACGGGTTCTTAGTGCCCGCCTAAGGTAGTATTTACAAGTTTTTAGTGCCCGTATAAGGTAATATTTGCAAGTCCTTATTACTTATTTTAGAAAAGGCTTGCTCTAGTGCTGCTGCGGATATATAATATCTAAAGGCTGGCACAGATACTTGCTATATACTTACTAACGGTTGGTTTAGTAGCCCTACTATTTTACTCCCCTCTATAGTAGCAGCTATTACCTTAGGTAAGCTATATTATTTAGCTTTTATATTTTATATAATCTATATAGAGGGAGTTATAAGGGCTTTTTAGAATTTAGTATTTAGAGTTCTAATAATCCTTCTATTTTCTAGTAAAATGCGGTAGTTAGTGTTTCCCTTATAGCCTAGTAAAATATATAGCCTTATTTACAGTTTAGTTAGCTTTTTCCTTTACTTTAGTAGGATTAGGTATTCCCCTTTTAACCTAATTACTTTTAGTTATAATAAATTAGGCTTCTTACTATACTATACCTAATACAGTGTTATCTAAAGCTTTAATAAGGGCGATTAGTTAGAAAGGTATACTGCTGTTTAAGCTATCTCTGGCCAGAACTTTAATAGCAGCTTTATATATACTAGTATAGGTCCAACTCGATTATATATTATTTTATAGGCTCTTTCAGCCACGCTATTCTACTAGTGCTAGTCTACACCTGTAACCTTAGCTTAAATTAATTAAGAAAAGAGGATAAACTTTATTTCTTCTCCTACTTACTTAGCAATCTAATTAAGCTATATTTATCTATACTTTTATTTAGGGCGCTTATTATAGTTAAGAAAGAAGTGTAGCAATTTAATAACAAATCCCTGTTATTATAGTATAGGGGTAACTTTAATCTAGCCGGTTAAGTTATTAATAATAGTTAGCCAGTAGCAACTGCTATTAAGACCCTTATTAAATAGTCCTGTAATATCTATATAGAGGAGTTCTATTAGATATTCTCTTTTATAACCTAAGCAGTTATATAGCTTTTCGGTTATTCGCCCCTAAAGGCACGGATTATATAGTTTTTGCAGCTCTATATTTTAAATACTATAAGCTTGCTTTTTAAGCTATTATAAGTTTGTATTACTTAGGTAAGCTAGTTAGTTATACTAAAGGGTTAACTGTAGGCTAATATAGTAGGCTAGAAAGAAAAGGTTTATCTATAGGTTAAGTGCGTAAATACTGTAGTATTTACTTGCGGTATATAAGCTCTTCTTACTTAACTTATTGCAGATACTTACGCCCTTACTTAAAAACTTAACTTTAGCCCCGCGTTTAAGTAACTAAAGCATAGATATAAGGCTTACGTGCGCGGATAGGATAAAGAGGATATTATTAAAAATAAGCTATCTCTTTCTACCCTATATATTGCATAGTATATTTATTATGCCTACTTCTAAAAAAGATGTAGATATATTAACGCTCCGAAGTGCAGGCCTATAGTATATACCTATCTAAATAAACTTTAAGGTATTATTATATATATACTAGGCACAGCCACTATTAATAATCTAGGCGTCGCGGATTAGAAGCGTTTTTATAGTTATTATTGCGAGGGTATAGATAAGTATAGCGCAATTGCTTCTAACGCCCTTCCTAAATACTATATTAACATCTTCTCCTATAGCCTTTATTACTATAAAGGTGGGCTTCTTTAGGTTTTTCGGGCCACCTATATTATTATCCTTATTATTAGTAGAGTGCTATTTCTTTAACAGTTTGCAACCGTTAGCTTATAAGCCCTATACCCTTGCCTTATATCCCTTTTTATCTTTCCCTTAGCTCTTTAGCCTCGGATTTTTTTTAAAGCATTTAGTTTTAATATAGTAGAGCTTTTGGCAGAAAAAGTAGTAGGAAATATTATTAATCTTAACTTAGTATATAGTTCTATCGGATAATAGAATAAAGTTCTTTTAGCCAGGCCCCTAAATTAGAGTAAAAGTAGGGAGCGCCTGTATATTACTTAATTATTTTCCCAGCTGCCCCTTCCTATATTCTTCCTTAATTGCCTTACCTTTAATATAGTTAAATATAGGTGCAGCCTTAATAATATGCCCGTTTGCGTTTTTATTATTAATAAGGTCTATCTGCCTAAAGATATAATTATAGAAGCCTTTATATTTAGCGCCCAGCGCGTGTATAAAGAAGAATATGCGCTTAATTTCTAAAGTAATATAATTAGGGTTAAGGAGAAGTTTCTTAGTATAAATCCTTCTAATCTTAGCTTCTAGGGCCTAAGTGCTCCTATATTTTTCTTATATAAGGGATATATACTGCTGCTATAGGTTAATATATATTCCTAAACCTTCTGGTTTAAAGTTTTTCTTAACTGCCTATAAAAGAAATTAAACTTAATAGATTTTAAAAGTATTAATCCGTTACGCGGTATTATATATTAGCTTTGCTGCAATTATTGCCGTATAGAACTTATAGCAGTGCTGCTATTATTATATATTCTCTTTTTCTATAGGTGGAGTTGCTCCGTTTTTAGCAATAGCAGATATTCGGATAAATTTATTAACCTTCTGGTTCCACCTAAACTAGTTACTAGCGTTATTTAATATTAGAATAGTATTATAGAATATATTTAGGCTAAATTGCTTAAACTTTATAATATTAGTTATAGTGAAATTAGGTGCTCCTCTGCGCTAAAAAACTCTAATTTATTGCTAAGCGGGCTTGGGGCAACAGAGGTGGCGTAGTTAGATGCGGTGGCGGAGCGTGCCTCTAGGCCAAAAAGCTTAAGGCTTAAAGCTTTACTTAGTTTGCTTAAGATAATAAAAGGGCTGCAATTAGACAAGCCTGGCGTAGGCAAATAGGAAGGGGGCTCGTAGTCTCCGTCTAGTGCCTTGCGTAGCTTAGAGTATTTTTTGCACGCCCTGGAGAAGTAGGGAAATTATCGGCGGTTAACCGGGTATTGCGACCTAATTCCCTGGAAACTTATAGGTCTATTCGGTCGGAGGTTATAACGCGTGATATTGTTGTTATTAGTAATATATTTCTTCCTAGCCTTAGAAAATAGGGCGTCTGGTTCTTGTTTAAACCGGGAGTGCTTAATAGCCCCGGTGCGGGAGGACACAATTAACGCGCGGCGTATACGCTCCTTAAGAGGTAGGCGAAAGAATGCGATCTTGACTGCGCCAACCGATGTTGACGGGAAAAGCGTGCTTTGAATCTGACCCCAAGTCCACTTACGGTCTAGCCGAAGATAAGAGATGTCATTTACTTCCTCTCTTGTCCAGCGGTGGGTTTTGTTTCGCTGTTTCTTTCGTAGTGGTTGCGGTTTGAGGAGGTCAATTCGCGATCTTGTCGTTGGAGTTGACATCTTTCCCGACCTCTTCTTGTATTCTCGGTGTCATTTCATATGCACGACGTAGAGCGCATGTTGTGGGGTCGATTCTGCCCCTTCCGTTTCGGCATGGTTTCAATTCGCCTATCACAGGGGTTATCACTGTGATATCTACCCCTATCACATTTATGGTGTTTGTGATTTCGTCGGATGGAGGGTGATCCGTCTTGTTCCGAGTTCTTATTGGACTGTTTCGCAGATATTAACTTCATCGCTCATAAGATCATCACTTGCTGCGGAAGCTTAGCTGTAGGTATATATCTCTCAAAACCTGAATCGTGCGAGCCGGGCTCATAACCTGTTGAGCAAGTGATTGTGTCTGTTTTTTTCATTGTCTGGCTATGGATGGGCGGGGTGCCTCATATATGTATCCATTCTCACCCCTTGTCACATCGTTTCAGCCACCATTAACCGTGACATTCAACAATCCCCATGCCGCAACTTTGTAATAATACGCCTCTCGTACTAGCCCCGATTCTGCCGAATTTGTACTAGTATGCGAGTCGTACCAATCCCATAACGCCAGCTTTGGAATGGTACGCATCTCGTACTAGCCCTAATTCTGTCGACTTCGTACCAATCCCTATGGCGCTAGCTTTGGAATGGTACGGCATCTTGTATGTCGTACTCTGATCTTTGGTGGTGAGGGTCCAGGCCGGGATGGTGTTCTGAAATCGAATTTTACATATGCAACATCAGGGGACCGACGAGACGACCAGTAAAATGGAAATATATAAAAGAACAATGCTGAGGTTAAGACGCATACAAGAATGACAATTATGATGCCTAGCAGCAACAGCGTTATGTTGCGGAGATAAATTGCTCCTCTGCATCTGGAAACCCAACTTGGATGGCTTGGTCTGATGGAAGGCTGGTGGGACAGACTTAAAAGCCAGCATGAATCTTGACAGCAAGAAATACAAACTGCTAGATCTGTGCAGTCTAGCTATTGAGTATCGTTTAAAGTCTCTCAACCATTCATATCACACCACGGCTTAAAACTGAACGAGGCGCAATCGTCCATATGCGGACCACCAGATCCGCTATTTTGGTATTTGCACTCCCTCCAAGTGCTTTTGGAAAGCTCATGGCAATCTCCTCTAAAGATATTATGGCTAGTCTCGGCTGTGCAACCTGTCGTCCAGTTGGCGCTGAAAACGTACACTACAGTGTGATTATGATCGTCATCGATCTCGTGTCTGTGAATTTGACCATCAGCCGAAGATAATATATAGTGGTCTGAATTTTTCTTCTGATGACCCTGGAATTCTTCAATGTATTCTTCGATGTGCTTTTCGTCAATGTCTCCTCCGTCACAGTTCCACGGCGTGGGATTGCAAATGAGGGGGCAGGTGACGTCGATGCCGAGTTTTACGCAGCCTTCCAAGCGGTGGCCTCTAATCCCTTGGTTATTTATATAGTTGTGATAAGGTGCGGTTAACTTCTGCATGCAATCCTCATAACTATTGAGTGTGTATTCCTTTTCAGTTGTATAGGTTGTGTCCCACTCTATATATGCAGAGTATGTGGTAGGGGGTGTATTTCTCGGGGAATCCGCAAATCACTTCTGGCTGTTTGGTGTGAGTGGTGATATGTTCTTGTAGTTTGAGCATAAGGAATTAGCCGCATAATGAATCATCTCCGCCTGGCCATCCTTGGGATATGATTGTCCACGGTTACAGACCTGTAAGCTTCGGTCAGGATCTAAGCAGGTACTCTTAATACCAAGTCTAACATAGCCTTTGATATGGTTTCTACCTGCTCGGAGTTAGTAAGATACTATAAAGTATGATAGGAATGCCCTACCACTGCCATTATTGCCTGGGCCTAGGGGATTGTCACCCCGTATCAGATCATAGGAACTACAGGCCAGCCTATAGTTGAATACAGTGGCTTTAAATATGTCCTTAAAATGGGCAAGGTCGTTACCAAAATGATGTACACTTTCGTCCGCACATCCCGAGTCCTAATTAATGAATGATCGGTAATAAATTCCTCCCGACCCCAGGTAGCCTTCGATCTTTGCCTTGTTAGGGGTATAATCCAGGTTTTGAAGTTTTTGGCAGATACTAGCGGCGGCTTCATTATCCTGGTTTGGCTGGACGGGTCCTCCCTTACAAGTTCCTATTTCTATCAGCGTTGCATAATAGCTGTCCTTCAACTGGCTTGTGGGTTGTGGCCGTGGTTGTGGCCGTAGTTAGGGTTGGCGTCGTAGAAGATGTAAAGAAATATAGCAAGGTTTCGAGCAGTAATCTTTAGGCTTACGATGAACCCAATAGGAAGCGAGATAAAAAATGGAATGATCTTTTAAAAAAATTGCTTAGAAAGATGGAAACTTCGATAAGACTACTCATATATAAAATGAAATATTGGAATCTGTGCCCTTTAAAAACGGATATATGGCTCCTCGGGGACGGATTCAATGGGAGCTGATAAAACCTCCTAAGGCAAAGTCTGCAGCGTAGTAGGAGGCCAGGAGAATATTCTAAAGCAACCATGCTCTAAATAAGGATTTAAATTGCCAATATGGAGGCACCTTGCGGAATGTTGGTTGAGGCGAAGTGTGTTCTCTAGGACGCTGCGCCTCAAACCCCGCCGCAAACCTGTCCTGTATTCTGGCATTGTTGGTTTGCGACCAGCGCATCGTCCCATTGCCTAAGAAGTACGATACGGTTTCTTAGAAATTTAGTGTCCTTACTAAGGTACGCTGTGACCTATGGTGTCAAGGCCTGAGAAATTGCTAGAGTCACGTGATCAGCGGAGTATGCTGAAGATGCATGGAGGTGGCCGGCGAGGGGCAGAATCCGACGTAAGAAGATGAAAGTAGAACATACTTCTTATTAAACGCAAAAGCGAAAATCTCTAATACTCTCAACTGCGCCAAAGCATCCAAACCCGCTCGCTACGTGCACCACGGGAAGAATCCGTACGCGACGCAGCCCTCTTGATGCCAGCCACCGGCCCCTCCATTGTTATCCCTATCCATACAATCCTTCCACGTACTCATAAAAACACTATGCCAATCTCCTCCAAAGACCTCGTGGCTATTTTCGGCTGTACATCCCTTTATCCACCTAGCACTAAACTGGTACACGGCGGAACCGTGGGTCTCTTTACCCCAGCTCAGCTGATCATTGTGGGGGTCTGCGTACAGTGTCCGTACAATGTTTACAGCAGATTCATAATCTGTCAGCGCTTTTTCGACCAATGATTCTTGAATCTCGTCGTCGCAGTTCCAGGTCGGGTTGCACTGGAGAGGACCTTCGCCTAATTTCATGTCGCATGTGACGTCGATGCCGAATTTAACACAGCCTTCTAAGTGGTAGCCACCTACAATAATACATGATTAGATAAGATTAAGCCGCTGAAGGGGAAGGAAGTAGTCATTCACCAAATCCCCCGTTTGGGCAGTTATGATAAGGCGCCGTCAGCATCTCCATGCAGTGCTCGGGATCCCCGTCAAGTTTATGCTCTGTTTCAGCGGTACAGCTTGTGTCCCACTCCATGTAAGCGTTATATAGGGTCGGAGCACCCCATGCAGTAGTTCTGGTTGTCTTGCCCTCCCATCGTCCATCCTTGGGTGTGAACAGCTCATTATTCTTGTAGTTCGAGTCGCACAATGACCGTGCGACGTAGTCTACAGACTCGCTTTGGGCATCGGTGGGGCAAGTTCTCTTCTCGTTACACACCAGTGGGCCTTCGGTAATCTTCGGTGGCGGGGAGTCCGTACACGTGGGCTCAAATCCAAGTCGTACACACCCTTCCGTGTGGTTTCCACCTACTCAGAGTTAGTCAACGTCAGATGCGGCGATATCAGACATGTTTTCTTACCGCTGCCGTGATTAGTTGGGCCTGATAGATATGTCAGCATCTCCATTCGAATGGTTACACAACAGGCATATAGACTTACAGTTGAACACCATGGCTTTGAACATGTCCTTACAGACTGCAAGATTATCATCGAAGTGGTGTCTAGGCTCATTCATACATCCCATGTCCCACTCAACGAAGAAGTTATAGCTCACTCCTTCATATGCCCTGTAACCGTTGATTCGTGTATTATTAGGATAGAAGTCGATGTTTTGCAGTTGTGTACATGTGTCCTTGGCGGCTTCGTCGACATGGTTTGGTTTGACAGATCCCTGTTGGCACGTGCTCATCTTGTCCTTATTGCATGATAGGGGGCCTTCTACAGGTTTATACGTCGGTGTGGGAGGTATGCTCAACGATGTAGAAGATGTGATCGGAGTTGCCGTGGTCGATGATACTTGAGAGGCCGATGAAGCTGGTGATTTGGTTGACGCTGACGAAGATACGGTAGTTGAAACGGACGATACCGACGCGGTGAAAGACGGTATTGCAGAAGTTGAGGTGCACGCGAGGCCAAATTCTCGTATGTCGAAGGCAGTCCCTATCAAAGTCCCACTTGACATGATCAGAACTTCCGTAGCGTTGAGAGATGGGAACCCAGAGGGAATTGCGGTAGGGCTATCTGTTTGGGATGACATGGGCGCATTTTCCCTTCTCAGATGTGCGGGAAAATCGCGCCTTCTCTTCAAGGGGTTGCTCACACAAATTCTGGGATTGAAGTCAACACCCTTGTTGGTAGAAAAGAGGTCAAAGAGGACATACCCTTCTGGTGCCCTATTGTAGACAGCGTTGCAAGAGGTTGGCGGATAATCATATTGCAGATTGTTTAAATTATGTTGTCTTACAGCTTGCCCTCGCTCATGTAATTCCCGCGAATAATGTACGAGATATCGCTTGAGATCCCTGGGTTTGAATCGGGAACCTGAGTCTTGCGAAATAAATGCTACGAGTGACATGAAGTATGCTGCGAGCCCGGACTGCATCAAATTAGTAATGACCTGATACAGACCTTTCTCTGAGGCTTAGAAAAGGAGGTCGACTTACAACTAGAGCTGCGGAAGCGCTAGTGCCGTGCATTGACGCAAAAGCCGGTGAATCTACAGCAGTTGCGCATACCGCATCGAATGCGGCGTATAGAGTCATTGAACCGGCTTCACCGGGCGTATGCGGTGACGTATCAATCGAAAGGGTGCCGTCTCGACCAATTCCGCCAACGGTGATCAACTGGACGGCATGAGTTAGTGCATCGATATCCTGTTCGTGGCATGTTTAAATCTAAAGAACTTACCGCATTATTGTCAGTACCATGCATTGTTATGGCATTCTTATGTAGAGGGTATAGTTTTTGCCCTTCATCCAGTTTCGGATTTCCGAAATTACCGGCGCTGGCCACAATTGCGATTCCAAGATCGTCGCATGCTTGAATAGCGGCTTTCATGACATCGCTAACGGCATCGAAGTTTGGATCGTCTTCTACCGAATCTAGCAGCATCATTAGGATTGTAGCCTATCAATACCATGGAGTTCTTACTGAGACTGAGATTGATGACCGCTTGGCCTTTGAGGTTTCGTTCGTAGACATCGTTAAATATAACTCCGAAGCCCTCCATTAACGCCCCAGCTTGGAGGTTTACCAGTGCGAACTCTTTCCCAGACTGTTCGGGCGGATTATTCTGATCGGGTGGTTGATAGCCTGGAGGTCTAACGGCATTCATGACCTTAACAAAGACAAGATCTGCGTTTGAAGCTACACCAGCGGAGCGACCAGCAGCGATACTGCCCATTCTGGTTCCATGCCCAAGATATTGACCTCCTCTGAACCCAGATATATCCGTCATATCTTCCGGGGCGTGCCTAGTGGTGTCCGAGATTCCCCTTAGTGTGAACCTATTCGGCACTACGTGGGATCTAATACGATTCATCTCGAATTCCTGGAACTAATGTTACTAAGTGAAAAAGAGAAATAAGACGATACGTTTCTTACCTCACTCACTGTGGTTTGCGAAAAGCCAGTATCCATGATGTAGATGGTACTGCCCTTACCAAGAGACGGATCAAAGATATACGCGTCAGGAACCTTTCCAGGGAGCGCCTGTGAGATCATATTGAGGTGATTAAGGGGGTTGACTGATTGAGAACCCCATCTTCTCTGGGCAAGGTTCGGGTTGGGCGGATACCCACCTTCTTGAACTGGGGGAGCCCGTGCCACATGCAGATGTTCTTTTTTATCTTCGATAGGAATGGCAGCAGTCAGCTGTCTCTCTCCATCTTCTCCAGGGGAGTTAACGAAAACCCCTGTGATGAAGGGGTACTTATCACTATCCGTCAATTCTTTAGCTTTCGTCTCGTTCATCTGAGTACAATAGAATGGCCATTCCACCCCTGGGAATTTGCTACGATCCGAAAGGTCGCCGGAATTGTTGTCTAAGTCTTTCACAAAGTTCGAGAAAGTATCGTAATCTGTGCCGAACTTGGTCATGATTAAGTAATCTTGGGTTGCGGCAGTCGGCGTGTGAGAGGACGACGAAGAGGAAGTTGATGAGCTAGTAGTCGTAGATGCCGCCGTAGACTGCTGGGTACTTCCTAAGGAAGTCGAAAGAGTTGACTGTAGCGCGGTGGACGCCTGAAGTGACGTGCTTCTCCCTGAAGTAGGTAGAGTTGTAAATGGAGCACTTGTCGGCGTTGCCAAAGAAGATGTTCCCGACGTGGAGGTCTCCGATATATCTGGTGTAGCAGAAGGGAGCGAGTGCGTGGGTAAGGAGAGAGTTGGAAAAGAAACTGTCGACTGCTGATCGAAGGATGTATCGGATGTAGCAGAAGGATGCGAAAGCGTGTGTAAAGACAGAGTTGGAAAAGAAATTAATGACTGTGGATCCGACGATGTAGGATCGGTTGCCGTTGTGGGAACGCTTTCAGTTGGCAGGTCATCTTCTGGCACCAGGTCCTTGAGGGCTTCCAGGCTTGGGATCTCAAGGCCGAGCCCACCCTTTGGCTTTGGCACGTTTGTATTCAAGAGATCTTTTAGCTGCTTTTTCACGTCGTCGATGAGATCAGGAGGGCCTCCTTTCTTGAGAGCATCTATCAGGTTCTTGGCGCCGTTAACGACATTAGACATGTGTTTTGCTTCCAGCCAAGCGTTTTTAAGAAGGGGGCCTATTTCTGGTGGTCCGGCTCCTGGTATTGGACTCTTGAATTTTCCGTCTATAGACTTAAGGTCGTTAGAGAATTCAGAAGAGAAATCATCAATGAGGCCGTTGACTGTATGCGCGAAGTCTTGTGCGACTAGGGCTAGTTAGCAATGTGTATGGTGGGTAGCCAGCATTGATAGATAATTAGGATACTTACAGCTGTCTACCAAGTTGAATTTACTAGTGATTGCGCCCTCTTCAATGGAATCAACAGTGCCCTGCACGAAGGGTCCCGTGTCTTTCACAATTCCTGCAATTCCTTCTGTTGCCTTCCCCGCAGTATCACCCAAGCATTTAATGGCGGCGAATAGGCCCCCACAGTTGGATTTCTTCTTTTTTTCTTTCCCTCCCAGCTTAGCTTTAACACCATTGCCAAGGTTAGTCTCTTTAGTGAGCCCAGATGGTATAGGCATGTTGGCTCCTCCAAGAATGACGCCGGAAGGAGACATTTCAATCTTGTCGACCTTGGTGGCGGACGGGAGTATGCGTGGAATTGCGAACGGGAATGGGAGAATCACAAATTCTTGATTATCTACGACAACATCCAATTCTTTCGCGAGATCGGAGAAGTTTCTATATGTCGGAGCCGGATTAGCCGCCATGGTTTCTCCTAGGCAGGATAGTAGTTGGGGTGCTGTGCCGGTAACGCCGAGGGGGATAGTGACTGTGCCGCACACCACCTGCGTTGGCCCGATTACGATGTTACCACCACTTGCTTGGGTAATAGTTCTGGTCTTCGTTTCGAACGGATAAGTGTTCGAACCGATAACAATCTCGGGTCCTTGGGCCACCGGTGTAATTTGGACGGTCGAGGTTTGGATGGAAGTGACGGTCGCTGTGACCTGGACAGTAGAAGGTGGGATGTTAGCGCTGGAGCTAGCGGAGCCGCCTGAATTCTGATTGGCTGATGACACTGAAGCGAAGGAACTTGAACTAGAAGCAGCGGAGGTCGTAGTTGAAGACAGAGCGGCTGTTTTGTCTGAACCTCCCGATGAACTTTCTGATGTGAATATGCTCGATACCGAAGTTCCATACGACTGAAAGGTGCTAGTACTCCCAGGTGGTGACATGGGTCCAGTGGGACCGAAGACACCAGAAGCAGAGTGAAAAGCACCAGAAGCAGAGTGGGAAGCACCAAAAGTACCACCAAAGGGACTATCTAAGCCAGTCGCTTGGCTTCGCTTCCAAACAACGCCTTCTTGTGGTATGGATAGCAAGAGTGTAGGATAACGTTGGGTTTTCGATTGTGGATGGCGGAAGAGGTCCAAGGGTTTTGGAAGGTTGTTAAAGTATCCGAGGTCTACCCAAGTCTCATTACGGAAGACAAGCTGATGGAAAGCAATCAAGAGCGCTGAAATCTGCGACATTTAGAATCTGCATATCGAGGTGGTCGCACACTTACTAGGAATCTAACCGTCCAGGACCATCGCGGATGGCCTGGCATACTGGCTGAAGTGGTGATTGATCCTATGACCTTAATACCCCCAAAAATAGATCAAATACCTTCTCTGAAGCCAAAGAGAAAGGGTAGTAGATTCTCCTACAGTGATATGTATATCATAGAGATAAAGGACGTAAAAATGAAACGCTGGAACAAGCGAGAAGATAATGGGAAAGATGGGGAAGTTAGACGAGAGACTTATATACATTCCCCCGGGTTGCCTGACCGTGTCCTTTGAAAAAGGACACATGGCTCCTTGTGATCTAAATTCGATTTCTTTTGGACACATTTGCGGCGATGGAGTGCAAGAGGAGCCAGGTACGACGTCGTAGGTGAAGTTCGCGGTGCGGCACGGGATCGGGGGCCATCTCTGAATCAAGGAGGAGCTAAAGTTGGGTGTGCACTGCCAGTGTTGAGGCTTCTAGTAGACGCATCGTCAGAGGGTTTCTGGCAACATGGCGATGAAGATGCCGGCGCGTAGCGCTAAGCAGTCACGATTTAGATGTGTGCAATACTAGGTTCGGAGATAAACAGGCGTTCGATTCGTCAAGTCGATCGCTTTGAAACAAGCTGCGGATAGATTGCGGCACATATCAAGCTTTCGCGTGGCTATGGTGGTATGTTTGATGGTGCAAGGAGGGAAAAATGTATATTGTTGTGTGGAACTATCTGTGTGGTGAAAGCTTTTATACAGGTGGCTGGAAGCGAACACCTGAGAAAGCAATGAGAAATCAGTGAATGGCTGGCAATCAACAAGAGGAGCACTCTTTGCTCCATCAATGTTTGAAAGCTGGATTTGCCACTCATGACTGTGCCGCGAACGTGATTGGGCGACATTGGCTTCCGGAAGGCACCAGGATCTGGAATACATTCTACTGAGGCGTATATCATTCGTGGCGCAGGCGGCATCTGCGCACATCGCGAGACGTCGGCTGAGGCAAAGTGCGTCCTCTGCGGTGACGCGCCGCAAATCTGTCTGTAAGGCATTCTTGACATACGGCGTGTTCGTCACGGGAGAGTCCAATGTCCTGCAGCGTATCAGCATGCTAGCGCTGGTCAGTGGCTCGAGAGTAAAAGTTGCTCCACTAGAGTGTGTATGGAGAGGGGAATGAAGAGTGCGGCGTCGGGGACGGACGCCCAAAAGCCTTGGCGTCAGCACCATAGACGGGTCGTGGCCTCTTATTTCCGGCTTTTATCACGTCTACAGAACATCACACGGATTCTCGTCTGACGCGCTTTGCAGACGTGGTGTTGTTGAAGGCCAATATTCTACATGCATCATTCGCAACTTCAGCACCATGCCAAGCATCACGATGCGTCGTTCCAAACGCGTCAAACGCGTTCACTTCTCATTACTCATTTTGTCTTCATTGCAAGCCAAAAACCTCCAATATCGTTCCTCCGCACCCTACCACGCCTTACCTGCTGACCTAAGCAAATTTGATTCACCCCTCCATCGCCTTCTGCGATTCCTTCGTCGCCTCCTCGATCACTTCTATAAACAGTGGCCCCTTGCCGGAAGGTGTCGAGGTTGTGTCATCGCAAAAGCCTCTAGCTAAGTCATGTGGTATTCAGGCCGACTTCCAGGGCTGGTTAGCTAAGTAAGGTAGCCGCAAACGAGCTCCTCCATTTTTATAATAGTAGACTTTTGTTAGAACAAATCCTACATTTCCCGTAATTGTCTATCGTCTATACTATGGCATGCAGCCGAATGCAAGCCTTCGTCAAGCGGGAATTCAAAAGGGGAGGGATCTGGTGGTAATGCATAAGACGAGAAAGTGGAGTGAGAAGCAGGGTATGTGTTTTTATAGTTAGTTAGAGGAGGTTCGAAGACTGATTACATAAGGGCAGAAAAACACGCTAAGCCGGAAGAGAAGGACCGCCTAAACCTGAGGGGGTGTCCCCGTAAACCACTTTACAGATGAAATGATGGCCTGGACGCTGTGGCTGTTCGTCCACCGAGCTCGGCTGAAACACCCACTAAAACGTCTTAGATAAGCTTGGTGGCATTGGCATTGGTACTAGAGATATATTTCGACCGAATCTCATCACCTCGGTGCATCAACACCTTTTCTCAACCCGAGCACGCCGAACTCACTAAGAAAAACATACCTCTTGCGCAGTATTGCAGTGGGCAATGACCGGAGGAAGCCCCCAGATGGACGGATCGGAGCCCAAGCGAAGAAAGGTCCGCAAGGGCACCCAAAACTGCTGGGAGTGCAGGCGGCGCAAGGTCCGTTGCATCTTCGCGGCCACCGAGGCCGTCTGCGAGAACTGCAGGCGACGAGGGACGGCATGCCTCAGCCAGGAGTACCCCGACGAGCCGATGCCCTCTGCTGGTAGCATTCCAGTAGAGACGAGGCTCGGCCGGGTCGAGCAACTCGTCGAGCGCCTGGTTGACTCGAACCGTTATGCAGGCATTCCAACACCGGTCCCATCCGAAGTTGAGGCTGGTGCTTCCGTCGGTTGTAGTGGTAGCAGAATAGGGGTGCGTGTTGCCAGCCTTCAAGCCCTCACCAGACTCTATTCTCATACCTCGAAAGCACGTTCTGAATACAGGCCAATTCGCCCTCTCAAGGCCCCCTTTGGATCGGCCCTCGCATGCCACAACGGCTTCTCCAATCCATAGCAGGCGCGCCGCAGCTAAGTATGAGGAACTGTCCCGCGCTCTCACCGCAGCATGGCCTAGCCAGCGCGACATTGACATCATCTGCACACTCCCCGTTGGCCTTTCAGCGCATCTTCATGGCGGAATATGCACACCCTATTCTAGCTCCATGCGCTGGGACCCGCCCTCGCCTCGGGAGATGCTGAAACTGCCCCCACCTGGTTCCCATCCGGTGCTAATTGCGCGCAAGCTTCTAGTGCTCGGCACGTTTCTTCAAGGTGTTCTCCCTTCTGCTATCCAGGAATTGACAGACCTGGGCTCCTCCTACCACGATGTCATGTCTCACGTCGTCGAATCGGCCATCAGACTTGTAACCACTAACGAAGATCTTATCCGCTCCGTCGAGGGCCTCGAGTGCATCATGATCGAGGCTGAGTACCAGAACTATGCCGGCAACCTCCACAGGGCGTGGATGGCAATGCGCCGAGCGACCACCGTTGCGCAGATGATGGCGCTTCACCGCGGTCTCAATTCGCCGTCGCTGAAGATTCTCACACAGGAAATGCGAGCAATCTTCAACCCGGACCAAATCTGTTTTCGCCTGGTCGAAATGGACCGCTATCTTTCGCTCATGCTGGGCCTGCCGTGCACTTCGCTCGAAGCACGCTTCGCATCATCAGAGTCATTGAAAGGGTGCCAGCCCATTGATCGCATGCAGCGCATCCACTGCACTATGGCTGACCGCATCCTGCAGCGCAACGAAAATAACCTATCCGAAACCCATGATATCGACACGCTATTGCAGAAGGCTGCCGCCGAGATGCCGCCCCAGTGGTGGCTGATCCCCGATCTCTCAGCTAGCAATATGGGCGGCACAGAGGTCCTCCACGAGACAATTCGCCTCATGGACCAGTTCAGCCACTATCACCTGCTAATACGGCTGCATTTACCCTACATGCTGCGCTCCTCTCCCGACCATAGGTACGATCATAGCAAGATCACTGCCGTCAACGTCAGCCGCGAGACTCTGGCCCGCTTTGTAGCCTTCCGCACCTCAAACCCTGCCCACTTCTACTGCCGTGGCACCGACTTTCTCGCCTTCATTTCTACCACGGTCTTGTGCCTCGCCCATCTTGAATCCCGCGGCCGGCGTCAGGGTCTTGCCCTAAACTCGAACCCCGGCGCCGTCTTCAGCTTCCTCGCTCACAGCCGCCCCAGCGATCGCGGCATAATGGAGCGCACTCTTGAGATCATCGAATCCATGGCCCGCGCTGGTACCGATGCCATCGCCTCCAAAATCGCCCGCATCCTCCGCCCTCTGCTTGCCATCGAGGCTAACGCCGTCAGCGGCACTAGCTACAGTATCAACTCTTCCACAGGTGACGAGGAAGAGCTTGAGTATCACGGTAAGTTGTCGAACGGGGGTAAAGGTCTGCACGTCCACATCCCCTACTTTGGTACCATCAATTTCGAGCGCGGCGCTATCTCAAAGTCTGTCTCAATCGCACCAACAGTGGGTGAGCAAGGCCTCCCGATCACATTGAGCGGAGACATGTTGCTCCCCGATCAGCTGGGCCAACACAGCCAACAACCGTCTTCTGAGTCTGACAGTCCGCCGGTATATCAGATCGGCAGCCAGTTGGATCATCAGAATGCGCAGACCGGGCAGTTGCAATTTAGCCAGCTAGCGTCGCCGCAACAGCCTCCCTCCGCAGGCAATAGCGGCTCCAGCTTCAGCAGTGGCAACATTCACGAGTCCCAGTTTCCCGTCGGGGCAGGGGTTGCAGGTGTCGAAGATGACGACTGGGACTTGCAGGGCGTCGACGTGGCCCTCTTTGATAGCCTATTTCGCGGAACGACAATTCCAGATGCAGTCGAAGAGGAAGCTTGGACACAGTGGGCGGGCAATGGGTGAGGCGATTGAGCATCGCCGCTTGGTGATTCGGCCTAACTACAGCCAGCGGAACGGCTTACTAAGCCCTCACACATAGCATAGTTATATATATAGTCTATCCTAAGTTTTATCTTAATTTATCTAATAATCTCTAGTGCTATCAGAGAGACCAGAAGACATGTATCCTTACAAAGTCGGGCGAGCCTATTGAGGTGGCACATATTTGTCCATTCTCGATGCGGTATGAAGACAACAGCGTCGAACAATCTGTCCCCTCCTTTTGGCAGGCTTTGGGAGTATTTTGGTCGAATGAACAAGTCGATGCGTGGTACTCTGCAATTTTCCCACGTGGCACAGAGGTTTGCCAGAACCTGGTCTGCCTTTGCCACACATGCCCATGCGTATTGGGAGCGGGCATATTTCGCCCTGAAGCCAATCCGAATATCAGAGGACAAAAAGCACTTAGAAGTACAGCTGTTCTGGCTATCACGAAACGCCCACGGTCCAGGCGTACAAGGTTCAAACCAGTCCCTTCATTAGCAGCCTTGGATCAAGGCACCGAACTTGGCAACACTTTTCGACCAACCAGACCAACCAGCTAATCTCCTCCGGGTCCGAGATATCTCTCACAACTGACAACCCAGTCCTACGGCCGCTGCCTGGCATCGCCCTATTAGAGATGCCAATGGTTTTTGCATCGTGTAGCTGCAATGAGCGGAGCTGCTGAACCCCAGGACAACTTTCACGACGACGACGACGACGACTTTGGGGCCCCCTCGAACCAAGTTCAAAGGGGCCCCTAACTACCCCTCGGCCCTCTTGGTTTTACGGCTTCAATCGATTCACGGCTTCGATCGTTCCACCCCCTCGGCCTAGGCTTCGAACGGGCCTATCTTGGTTACTTCTGTTCAGAACTTCGTGTTGGCTATGTAGTGGGGCGCCTGAATCTTGACGGCGGCTATCTAGACTGTCCGCTGTGCTGCGTTCGTTGCATCTCAATACTTCCGAGGCAAAGCAAACTTTTCCTGGAGTTGGCGCGTTCTTCGTCAAATGAGAAGGCTTATGCGCTCTCCTCATCTCGAGGGAGGGGTAACGGCCTTGAATGGGTATGGGCGGTTTCCAATGTGCTTACAGCGTCAAATTGACGTTTGAAGCACTAAGTCCAGAATGATCGCGTAATTGCTTTGATCGGAGGGTCAGAGGGAGGTGATGATACGCAGTCGAGGGCGTAGAGGGAGTCGTCTTCAACGAAAAATTCTAATTAACTTGGAGCTACCATCATTTAATCTGCTTCCCCATTCTTTTCAGGTGCCTCTATTCAAGTACACAAACCCAGCCACTTGCGTCCCATCTTACCCTAAACACCCACCCCAACGCCAATACCAGAACCCCTGAACATATTATACATCTCCCCCTTTCTATTCTTTCTTCGGCAATTCCCTAAACACCCTCTTAAAAACCCGCCGACTATTATACAGATTAACAAGCCTCAGCCTCTCATTATCCAAATGCGCCGAATCGCTCGCCTGCCCACACGGCAAATGCGCCGCGGGCGCTCCAAACTCCTTCTCCAAGAATCGGATCGACGGGATGCTGCCGCCCTCGCGGATATACAGCGGCTTGGTGACGAACATGCCTTGCTCCGGCTTCCCGTTCGCGATCGCGGAAGCGGGTTCTTCCGCGTCCTTGTCGCCCGACCCAGCGGCCAGCGTAGTTGAGGTGATCGAATTGCGCTGAGCGAACGCACGGGCGGCGTGTCCAGCGGACGATTTGCGCCGGTGCGCGACGCTCGGGCTGGGTGCGGGCGTCGGGCCCCAGACGTCGATGATAGCGCGCTCGAGAGTCTGGAAAATTTGGTTGTTGAAGTCGCCGAGCCAGGGTTCGGCGACGTGATCGATGGTGACGGTGAGGCTGTTCTCGGTGTCCAGGCTATCGAAGACTTGATGGAGAAAGTCTGTGAGCAATTGAGCGATGACAGTGGACTCTTGGTTGGGGACTAAGCGAAGAGAGAGCGAGGCGCGAGCAAGGCGAGGGATAATGGTGGAGTTTTCCGGGCCGGAGGTTTGGAAGCGGTGGATAGTGAGGGAGGCCTCGCGCCATCGTCGCATGAGAGAGGTTGCGAGCTCATCTGGGTCGCCGAGGTCTGGGTTCCCACGGACGAGGGTCTGAGTAATGTCTTTGTAGAGCTTCTTCTCGTCCTGGGATAGGGGTAAGATGGGGTCGTAGAAGCCTGGAATTCGCACTTTGCCGTGTTTGCCGGTGAGTTGAGCGAGTGTCATGATGAGATCCTTGAGCGACTCGTCAAGGTTGGCGCTGCCGTCGACACCGCTATGAAGGTCGGGATGTGGGGATTCGACTTGTACGGTCGCATGAATCACACCGCGCAGGCCGTAAGTGAGACACGGGTTTTGGTCGTCGAGCCAGTAGCTGTTGGCTAGAAGGATCCAGTCAATGTCGCCAATGAGCTCTTTGTTGGCTTGGATAGCGTTTACGAAGCCTCGCGAACCACACTCTTCCTCGCCTTCGATCAAGAAAACGACGTCAGAGTCCAAGGCTTGCTCTGCTATAAGATCTGCCACGGCAAAAATAGCGGCCATGATAGGGCCTTTGTTGTCAGACGCTCCACGTCCATAGAGATACCCATCGATTCCCTGAAGCGAAAAAGGGTCTGAGATCCATTTCCCTTGCTCGTTCTCGGCTGGGATGACATCGTAGTGGCCATAGAAAAGGATGCGTTTGCGCGCCGGTTGCTTCAGACGATTACCGCGGAAAGTGGCAAGAATGATAGGATTGTAAGAATCCTTAGTGTTGAGCATTTCGGTGGCAGCGCCAAAGTTTTTGAAGACGGATCGAAGGTAGGAAGCACCTCTTCGGCAGTCACCTTTATATCGTGCATCAGAAGATACCGTACGGTACGAAACAAACTCTTTGAGGAATTCGAAGAGATGCTCTGACTAAATTAGTGTCTGCAATATACAAAATGTGAAAAGAATTTTGGAGCAGTTACCGTTGCTTGTCCGCTTATTGTTGGCTGGGGCGGAAATGCAATCCTGCACATCCCAGATCGCGACCGTGCTATCGTTGCCACCCGTGACGAATATAGGCTTGCATTTGCTGTTGTATGCAAAAGTGGATGCTAAGACACGTTCTCTGTGAGCTTGAAATGTCGCTACGGTCTCGTATTGACGATTGAATTTCTGTGCGAATGTTAGAACGTACTAAACCCGCTTGTACATTCGGCTTACCTGAACCAAACCATTCACTCCAGTGCTAAACAGGAATCCACCGCCGACACTCAGTGATAGTATGTCGCCAGTGACTGTTTTGAGGCTCCTCACAAGCTGGTACGTTTCCAAGTCCCAGACGTTGATCTCTCCATCCAGACGTCCGCTATAGAGGAACTTTCCATCCAATGCAAGAGACAGGACTGATGCTTCCCCCTCTTGGTCGTCCCCGAGAGCTTGGACTTCATATATGGCACCCCCTTTGTCCCCATTTAGACCCCATAGATGAATCACTCCGTCTCCGCCTCCAGATATGAGTATTTCCTCGTTTGGATCGTCCGATGTTATTCCCCGAGCTATGAGCATACAGTATACATAGCCGAAATGTGCGAATTGGCGAATGTATTGATTATGAATCTCCAGCGACTGGCCACCTACCGCATTCCGAGGACCATCATCTGTAGACCGCGGTCGAGGGGTTTGGACACCACCAGGACCGGACGAGTCAAAGAAGCGGCTTGTACGTTCGGCGGGGTGTGCTTTAGGGTCTGGTGGAGGGCGAATGTCCTTTTCCCTTAGATCGTACCACTATCGGCGTGTCAGCACCACGTGTAGCGTAATGGAGTTGTCGTAGGTTACCTGAATGCTCGTGTTCTGACATCCCAAGTATACTGTTTTAAGGGAGGAGGAGTATGATACGCAGAAAATGTCGCCGACATCGTAGAGGGAGTATATGGTGTAGACGCGGAGGAAGTTCTTGGTGCTCCAGACCTGAGGATAGGTTAGCAGATGCGTTGAGCGCAGTGATGTATGCCTTACGTTCACGATCCTGTCTCCTGCACTAGAAAATAGAAGATCCTGATCTTGCGACAGGCAGAGGCCCAGCACGCTCCCTCTGTGGCCTTCAATGACTTTGACGCACCCATACGTATCTAGACTGTACACCTTTCCAGAATCAGATGAGGCCGTCAGGAGCTCAGATCAACTCACAAGTATCTCTCCCCCTTGTGTTCCAGCGAAGATGTGTGAAGTTGATACTACGACGGCTAGGATGGACTTGTCATGTCTCATTCGGTGGAAGATGGTGGGGTTTTTGGCTGGTCTCGATAGCAGAGCCCGCTGGCCGTTGACCTCGACATCTGCAACCGCCTCATCGTGATCCGTGGAGACGTCTACGCGCAAATCGTCAGTCAATACACGTCGAGGACTGCGCTCGGTCGACATCGGGGTGGCATCAAGGGTCGTCGGAGTGGGTTGCTGGCAGTAATCCCGGCCGACTTGCCGAACGAGTCGGCTCGGCCCGACCTGGCGCTCGAAGTGGATATCATCACCACCTTTGTTCGCCCAGCTTCTTCATCGCAATTGAGGCGTCACCCGTCCTCCAATTGGGCTTGCTGGACTTGGGTGGACCGCCATGCTGTACCAAGCCTAGATTGCAAGTCTTGCACCCACGGGACATCGACCTCCACTCATTGATCTAAAAGACTCTCACCTGGCACTTCCCACGACTCCTCCGACGACTCCCCTCTCGACTCCGGCGTTTCTGAAAACTGACACATAGCACGACCGGCCGACGTGCACCCTGAAAACTCGCGGCAATGAAAGAGGCGGGGCGTGAACGCTTTAGTTGGATGGAAGGGCGCGAAGGTAGTTTTACTGAAGCAGGAGTCACCAGCAGAATCTACATGTCGTTTTTGACTCCTGATACCGCCGAAGCAGGACTCCGAGCTCCCTCTCAGATTCGCCATCGCAACCTCACCGCTCAGCGAGCCCCCCTACGGCTTGCGGGATATTCTAGATATGAGATGACGAGCGCGCAGTCCGGGATGGCGAAATCGACGGATGACTCGTCAGATGGATTCCGTGTCTGAGACCATTGCACAGAGGCACGCCCTCGGCGACGGACGCCTTTTTCATTATGGGATCTTGGGTAACCACCTCGAAGATGCACGATCATGCAGGTACCGAGTTGACGCAACGCAACGCCGGGCATGTCCGTCCGATGGCGATCGTCGAACGGATGGCTGTGAGGTTATTGGTGGTGTGCTCACCGCAC
The DNA here is from genome assembly GCF_010093595.1 of Mytilinidion resinicola. Taxonomy (NCBI): domain Eukaryota; kingdom Fungi; phylum Ascomycota; class Dothideomycetes; order Mytilinidiales; family Mytilinidiaceae; genus Mytilinidion; species Mytilinidion resinicola. The sequence continues at coordinate 195,720 of NW_022985457.1, read as the reverse complement.
GATCAGATTGCGGCGCTTGTGTTCGACCTTTGGGGCGATGTCGACGCCAATGCTGAGCGATGAGGCATCGGATTCGTTGAGCAGCTCCTTTTGGTGCATGCCACCGATCGCGCATACAAGGGGGTAACATGAGCGGGCCAGCTGCCCTCCCTGCAAGTTTTAGGGGCATTATAGTCGTATCCATGCTATTTCTCTAGGACTTTACTATAACGCCCCCAAAACTTGCAGGGAGGGCAGCTGGCCCGCTCATGTTACCCCCTTGTACGCCGTGGCTATCGTGTGCTTCTTCTGGTGTGGGACTAGTTGGTACAACAAACCACCTCTTCGACACCGCACATGCCTCGTGGCTCTACTACGACTCGTGGTCATGCTTAGTCGTTTGGACAAACTATTTACCATGCTTCAACTGGACAGCGATGCTAACCTACTACTGCGCACCGACCTTCGATTCGACTCGACAACTGTCTTGAATTAGGTAGGCGAAAGTAGTTGCTGGCAGGCCAGAGCATGTGTGGGTTTACGTTGCTTTTGCTGCAATCTATCAAGTTCACTTTGGCTAGCATCAAACACCTGACACGAGGTGGTTGACCCACCTCATTAATTTAAGACTGCACTCAAACACTCATGCGTTGTCTTTTGTTTTTAGTTCTAAAGGACATCCCCACGAAGTTCACGACGGGCAGTACTACTTGTCCATCACTCAAGCGATAAGGGTAAACATTTCCAGCTGTTCATCATGATCAACTGTCAGATGATCCATGAGGACGAGGCACTCTCTGATTCACGGAGTTCCACGAGGACCTCACACCACTACGGTTGCGGCCCTCGGGGAAAAGGTTATTCTTCCCCAGCCACACACAAGAACGAGCAATCCCATCACGGCCCACAAAAGGAACGCCATAACGCGGGAGTAAGTGCCGGACAGACCGGCTCGACGTGGGGGAGGGTGTCGTGGCAAGCTGTGGCTGAGGGACAAGACTTCAAGCCACCGCCACATCTTTTCCCACCATCATCCGGTTCTCAGTTTCAATCTTCAAACAGATCCGAAAGCTTGTCAAGTTCGCTATCGCTTTCGCAATAGTCTGACGAATCAGCTTTGGATGTCGCCAATCATGAAAATTTCGCCGATATCGAAGGTGTATCTTGTCTTGACACCAACAAGTTTTTCACTATGTGGGCCATCTTCCCAACTTCAATTGGGGTTTGCTTCCAAGGAATGATATCGTAACCCGTGAGTACGTTTCTTACTATCGAGACCCTTTACAGGAATAAAGGTCCGATCACCCACGTCAAGTGGTACCACGTGTAGAAATGTTGGGGCTACGGATAACGCACTTCCGTGATAAGAAGGTCACGAAACAGCAACGAAAGAAGCTCGGAAGGCAAGGACTTTGGGCATTTAGGTAATCCGAGATCTACATACAACGATTCGACACTCGCCAGGTCTTCTTCCGGCCAGCGAATACCATCTACCCTTATACGTGACCTGTATCTAGGCCAATGAATTTGTCCGCCACGAGTGGGGCTGGCGTGTATGGCGTTTTGCGTCTGTGGATACCTAGGTACATACATTCGCTCCTGCAATACGACAACTCCCATCTAGCTTATATAAATGGCAACAGATGGCCACTATACTTCGTAATGTAGGAGTCGAGAGATGTTGCTATTGAAACAATTAACTGAGATTCTCAATCGTAGACTGGAGAAGATTGTAGCGGTTGGGTGTCTAGAGAAGCGCGATACCTACCCTGTCCTAGTTCAGTTCCGCAGACTTCAATCGACCTTCTCGTGCATATTTAAGACGAGTGAAACTAGATGCTACAGTTCCAACCTGCGTCTCCATTAACGAAGTTATATTTAGCTAAACCCCAGAAGGGGCAGCCCCGTCGTGGTTTAGATAGGAAACGCTACAAAGGTATCAATGCGGGAGTGCCCGACAGCCTTGCGGTTTGGCTGTACATACAGGGGACCCTGGTGGGAAACAAAATCGTCCCGTCCATCCCACTTCACATGCTGAGACGACACCATTACTTCGCAACGTCGGACCTTGAAACCCCGAGACAGCAGCAGCCGCCAGCTCTTCTCCGTGTGATGCTTGGGGATTCCACCATCGCCAGGCACTGAACGGGCCTAGAGCACCCCCCAGAGCACCAGGCAGAGGACGATGAGGTGGCTATGTGGCGGTGCAGCTGTGGCGCATTTTCTTGCTTCATGCAAGCTGAGAATTGGAACCTTGGAACAATCACGCCGAAGGTCTGGTGACGACGCAGGATCGGGGCGCTCCTTCGGGCAGTGATGCTTCGCTGCAGGCTTCGCTCACCCAGCACGTTGGGCAGAAGTTTCCACTGCAGGCGGCTGCAGCTGTATCTCAGATTTGCACGCGTCCTGACATCAGCCTCCTCTTTGCACCCGCCGGCAGCCAGTCTCCTGAGCGACACGTCCTCGGCGCCTGCAGGCCGTGAAAAGCTTTGCGGTGGAGGGTGCCAATGAGCGCGGTGAGGCGGCGATACGCTGTAGGGATTGATTGGGGGCGTGCAGCCAGACGAGTGGCGGGCGGCCACGAAGTACCAAACGAACGACCGGCACGTCCCTTGGTCTTGGACGGCGCGACCACGTCTGAGGCCGCTCCCACGAATCCCACCCCTCAACGTCTCACCAGCCCACGAGAGCACGCCGCGGGCACCGCGTTGACTGGGCCGGTTCCAGCGCTGCCGATTCCCCAAAGCCGATCCGCGTCGTCGACGACGGCGCCCGAGCCACTCCCCGCCGCCTGTATGCGCCAGTGCTAGCAACTATGGCTGAGGCCATCGCTGGAGAGTAGCACTATTTGCCTCATCTCGCGCCCTGCTCTGCTGCTGCCACTCCGCGAAACCCTCCGTTTGTGTTCTCTTGATATATGAGTCCTGTCTCGAGCGTTGCTGGCACTTCTCGATTCGACTCCCTCGTCTGTCTCATGCGCCCAACATCGCCAGACAACCTTCACCGTACTTGTTGACCAAGTACTACTGGGCCAGACCACCCAGGTTCCACAGCACCACACACCCTACTGCACCGGCGGACCTCTCGTCTCGCTCCTACTCGCCATGGTGAACCTCGGCGAGACCATCACCGTCATCAACAAGTCTGGCAAGGTCGTGAGCAGCGTGCGTGTTTGCCCACCGCTACTTTGATCAGTGTACATGAATGCTAACCGTCCGCAGAGCAAGCACCTCATAAACGTCTTCAAGGAAGCCAAGTCCGCCTACCGCGAGCGCAAAGCCGAGATCAAGGCCGAGCGCAATGCCGCCTTCGACGAGCGGAAAGCCATCCATGGCATCAAGACGATGCGCATTGAGGACGACGTCCGCTCCCGAGCCTCCTCAAAGCACTCCCGCGATCCCCGGCGATCCAAGTCCCACCACCATTCTAAATCCCCTCTCGAGCGCGGTTATACCGACAGCTTCTACGAGAACGACGACAGGCCTCTACCACGCCGGCCCACTCACCGCCGTATGGAGGACGAGGTAGAGGAGGTCCATAGGCGGGAGTTACTACGACGACACACAGATGGGCCAGTGACAATGGCAAGGCACATATCATCACACTCGAACTCTGAGCCTCACATCGATATGGATCTCGCATACGGAGAACTCCCACCGCCGCTACCATCCCCCAGATACAATGACGGGGAGTTGCGAGAGAAAGCGAACAAGCTCACAATGCTGCTAGACGAGGCCAATTGCTTGCAGTACAGTGTCACGGCTATGATTGAGAACTTGCAAAAGAACCCCGAGGCCCTGGCTGCCGTTGCCCTCACCCTCGGGGAAATATCGAACATCCTCACCAAAATGGGCCCCGGCGTGCTTACTGCGCTTAAGGGGTCATTCCCAGCCGTCGTGGCTCTCCTCGCCTCACCTCAATTCATGATTGCCGCCGGTGTTGGTGTCGGCGTCACCATCATCGCATTGGGCGGCTACAAAGTCATCAGGAAGATCCGCGCCAAGAAAGAAGCCGAGGCCGAGCTCGAGGAACCCCTGGAGATGGACCAGCTGGAGACCGCAGAGCTCTCTCGCATCGAAATTTGGCAGCGCGGTATTGCCGAGGCTGAGGTCGAGAGCAGGGGAACGACTGTCGATGGCGAGTTCATCACGCCTGGCGCATCGCGACAGCTTATTGCGGAGGGCGTACTGCAGGCCGATGACCTCAAATCGAGACGAAGTGAGCGCAGGAGCAGAAGCCACGCACCGAAGTCGACGCATTCTTCGAAGTCACATCGCAGCTCTACGTCGCGTAGTGGGAAAGAGAAGAGCAAGGAGAAGGTTAAGCCCAAGAAGAGGGAGCCGTCCGGCTTAAGGATGCTGTTTTCTCCCTCGCCAGTTCGTCCTCGTGCGACTGCGTGACACCACCATCGTCCTCCGTTCACCGCCTCCTCATTTTCACGACTGTCGTTTGCCACTATCCTGTTTTTGAATATTTGGATCGCATCATTTAGCGCTGCGGCATTTTGCGGGGACCATTCTGCATCCCAAGAAGCTTCCTTTGCCGCAAGGCTGTGGCATTATACGTATTGGATCGGCGTTTTTGGTATGAGAGATTCCCCTTGGGTCTCTCGCATGTGTATACGACTTTCAGTAATATCAGGCTCAATCATAATTATATTGTTATGCGATCTTTGGATGCGTATACTTGGTCACTGCATTGGTTTCTGCTGCCTAGTCTCTGCCGAGACTGGTGCAGACACTTCGCGCTTGGTTTCTGTCTGTTCTTGCTGCCTGGCCGCCTTTTGGACCCCTCCTCCGAGATTGGTGTTTTGGTGAGGCTGAGACGGATGGGTACGTATTTTAAAACCCGTCCCGTCTCCCTTGTCGTACACCTTTGTGGTCTAGCTACCACCTGCTGCCTGGTAGCCTTCTGGATCTAGTCCTCGAGATTTGCTTCGCTGTTGTTGGGGCGGGTAGGCACGTAGGTACGTTCTCTGGTACTCATCCCGTCTCCTCTGTCATACATTGTTGTCCACTACACACATCATCTTTACTCTCTCGCACTTGCGATGAGGTTCTCACATTCTTCAACTTCAGTCACGGTAGGTCTCTCGCTATTTCATGAATTGCTTTCGTACCATTGCCCCCTTCTTCATACCTCAACCCGTCGTCTTTCCTTTCATGCTGGTGTAGCGTTAGGCAACCATCAACGGTCTGGCTCTCGTGGCTGCAGTGTTTCCCACATCTTTTCCTGAGGTGTGCTACATCTTCGCCGGCGGGATGTGGGGCAGCCGCGCTCCGTTTTAATCACACAGCAAAGAGGCTCTCCCTCCATGGCTAGCTCCCGCAATTTTGCTCTACTTGCCGCGCATCATGACTTCTAGGCCCACGATATTCTTCAGACATGTTCAAACGCAGAAAACTTCGCTCACTCCCGACGCTCGGCTGCGCGCAGAGCTGAGGGCAGATATGCTCCTCATGCTAGGATCTGTCTCATTCTGAAGAGCCAGTGCACGGTTCATTCGCCCTGCCCACCGACATCTTTTCCCGGTTCTGACTATATTTATATCACTGATACATCCCCAAAAGATATACTAACAGCCTCGCTTTCAAAATCCTTCATCAATCTTGAGATACTTCTATCTTCTGATTTGCTTCCACTATGATCCCCCTCGCTGCGCTGAGGGGCCCGGGCGTCCCCCCTGGCCGGGTTTCCGGTCTTTCGGATCTACACAAAATGATGCGTAACACGCTCGAGCTTGAACACCAATCCACCCTCTAGCAGATCTACACCCTCCCCCGCTTCGACAACTTCTTCCGTCGCTGCAGTGAGCAGACCGCTCCCAAGCGGTGATCCCCATCATCGGTCATCAACGTACACCCGGCCTGTACCTCACGACCGCACACCTTGAGTGGATTAAGATGCACTACTTGCCGAAACTGCTCCCCCAACTCGCCGCGCAAGAGACACCCACCACCGACGCGCCAGCGCCTACGCAGCCGCCGCCCGTTCCCGGCATCCCAGCGCATCCGGCCGAATCGCACATGCCCGGAAACAGCATCGCGCCCACCCGACATCCGCCGAGGCAGCGGTGAGGTCCTGGCCACAGCTTTGCGCCGTCCGCGCGCGTGGTCGCGACCGGGACGTGCGGCAGAGCTGAGCGGGCGCGGGAGTTTGGGACCGAGGGGGGGGGGAGCTTTTCTTTGGAGTCTTGAGCTCGATTGGGGTAGATTGTTGTGATTTGTACTGAGCGTTTAGAAAGAAAAGGGGGGTAGGGTGGTTCTGCTATGGCGCTGGTGTTGTGCTTGTATACGGCTGTACGAGGGAGTTTTTTTTTGAGCTATGCGTAGTTGACAGTAGGTGGGTTTGGTAGAGGGTGGTGTGCTGAGGGAACGGATGTTATCATCTCGAAGCGGGCAGGTTGGGTTGGGCTTTGTTTGAAGGTTTAGGAGGGTGACGCGGGAGGAGTTAACCGGGTAGCACCCAATGCTTTCTTGGTTGACGTCCTCGAGTCGGGCTTCTGCATAGGCTTCTCCGAGACAGCTAAATGTTGACCACCTCCCCCCCCTCCCCCCCTTCCCTCCTGTGAAACGAAGTCTATTCCGCGGAAGTGCACGTGAGCTATGGTCAGCTAATTCCACTCTACGAAGGAGCTCGTTTTTCTTGAGTCCTACCCTGCCACTGAAATTAGGCGAGGACATAGGACTCAAGAAAAAAAGAGCTCCTTCGTATTGCAGAGTAATTACAACCTCAAAATGCTAAGACATAAAAACTGCCTAGGGTATGCAAGCAAAGACTTGGCAAAAAAACCCAGTAACTAGGCAAAAGTATCTAACATAGAGAGGAATTCAGTCTCTTGGCGTTTTTCTACCTGCACTTGCTTAGGCAAAATCTTCTCTCCAAACTCGCAGCGCTTTCTGGGACGCGATACGGCAATTAGTGGTATTGTGGAAGTGTATAAGATATGGATAGAGGGTGGTCTAACTATTATAACTAGTAGATTGCGCTTATAAATCATCTTGGGAGTTGAGTCGATAGCTGAGGATGGAGGTGAAACAATGCATTGAACGAGGTAAGTGATGTATTGGATGAGCATCTATCTAGGCTACGTACGCCGTATATATACTCTGTGTGTGTGGAGGCTTACTAAGCCGTACCGTAGAACTGTGAGGGCTAAGTATAGGAACCGTGTTCTATATCAAGGTAGCCGAGCTAACCGTACCATACTCCGTAGGCTAGCTGGCTAAGAATACGTACTCCGTCAATAGCTACGGTGTGTGTCCTGTGAAAGGCTAGGGATCTGATACCCTGCGGATATAGTTATCGGTGGTCGGCGGTTTAAACGACCCGGGAGGACGATATCATAGCCCGACATGCGATTGGGACGGGGATTTCCGATTCTCTTCTATGCCGCTCTACCAACCAGCAGTATTCAGTTCAGCTGGATGAATAGATCCAGCGGGGTATTCTTCCTTCCCAGTATCAGCGCGAGGCTACATACACTAATCAAGCAACGCGAAGCAACACGAAGCACGTTAAGCCTTGCATACATTGTTCAAGCTTTGACTGCACTACTAGTGGCGTTCGCGTTGAACGCGAGCGCAAGGGTGCCACGGTGCTAGTAGAAGTAAGCGAAATCGACGCTGAATGGTTCGTTACTATGTAAATCTTCCTTTGCCCGTCTCTTCAGCACTTTCTTGCACTTTCTTGTCTTTCCTTTACAGTCTATTTTGCTTCTAATAGCGATATCCTCGATTTTGTCTGTTGTGCTTCTGCTTCGCTTGTGGATACGAAGTATATTTTTGGACCGCTGCTTTCGACGAAGACGTGGAAACGCCAGCTTCAAGGCCATCGGTTTTCAATAGACACTCTTTCAGGCGTTACAGCTGCAACATGCCGTCCCATGAGAAGGGAAAGAAGTCACAGGAGAACAATATACCGCCATCTGCGCCCAAGGATGGCGAGAAGACCAAGGATACCAAGGGCACGCCGACCGACATCGTCTACCCCTCCGGTCTCAAGCTCGCACTTATAATGACATCCATCTTCGTCGGCATGTTCCTGGTATCCCTAGACCGCCTCATCATTTCGACCGCTATCCCCCAGATCACAAACGAGTTCAACTCGGCTGGCGATATTGGCTGGTATGGCACGGCGTACCTACTCACAAGCTGCGCGTTCCAGCTGGTGTTTGGGAAGCTCTACAAAGTCTTCAGCATCAAAGTTACGTTTCTGGCGTCTATTTTGTTGTTTGAGGTTGGCTCAGCCCTTTGTGGTGCGGCACCGAACTCGATCGCTTTTATATTGGGGAGAGCTATTGCCGGGCTGGGATCGGGAGGAGTTCTCTCGGGCGTTGTACGTTTATCTCTCTCCTTGGACACCATCATTCAACATCCCCATTCCTCGTTTAGTCCCGTCCGTCTTTGCTATATATTTGCTTACACCACGCTACTATAGATGGTTATCATCGTCTACGCCGTCCCCCTCCACAGACGCCCCAAGTACCAAGGTTTCTTCGGCGCCGTCTTCGGCATCTCCTCAGTAGCCGGCCCCCTAATCGGCGGCGGCTTCACCACAAAAGTCACCTGGCGTTGGTGCTTCTACCTCAACCTCCCCTTAGGCGGTGCGGTCATGGTGCTCGTCTTCTTCCTCCTCCACATCCCCGACCGTCCCACCACCAACATTCCTCTCAAAGACAAACTACACCAACTCAACGCCTTGGGCCTACTCGCCCTCATCCCCGGCGTCGTGTGTCTATGTCTCGCACTCCAATGGGGCGGCACCACACACCCCTGGAGCTCCGGCCGCATCATCGCCCTCCTCGTCCTCGTCCTCCTACTCCTCCTCGCCTTCGTTGCCATCCAGGCCTGGAAACCCGACCAAGCCACCCTCCCCCCGCGCATCTTCCTGCAGCGCAGCATCATCTCCGGCTTCTGGGTCAGCTCGTGTCTAGGCGCGCACCAGATGCTATTCGGTATGCCTTACTCCTACTCCCTCTTCTTTCTCTTCTCTCCTCACTCCCCTCTTTTACCCGAAACCTCAACCCTCTAACACGGTCTTATAGACTAACCTCAGAACCCCAGTCTACTACCTCCCCCTCTACTTCCAAGCCACCCGCTCCCTCTCCGCCGTCAGCTCCGGCCTGCACCTCCTCCCCCTCCTCCTCCCCGTCGTGCTCGCCTCCATCGTCACGGGGCAGCTCGTCAGTCGCGTGGGCTACTATACCCCCTTCGCGATCCTCGGCGTGGGGCTCACCGCCATCGGCGCGGGCCTCCTCACCACTCTCGCCGTTAGCACGTCCAAGGGGGGCTGGATCGGGTACCAAATCATCTACGGCCTCGGCTTCGGCTTCGCGGCCCAGGCGCCGAACATGGCGGCGCAGACGGTGCTGAAGCGCGAGGAGGTGGCGATTGGGGCCGGGCTGATGTTTTTCGGGCAGCAGCTGTTTGGGGCCGTGTTTCTTTCCGTTGGGCAAAACGTTCTCAACAACCAACTAGCTAACCGCCTCGCCGGCATTCCAGGCATCAGTGTCAGTCCGAAGGCGATTCAGGGGACGGGGGCGACGGAGCTGCTGAAGCTGGTTCCGGTGGAGCAAAGGCGGAGGGCGCTGGGGGCGTATATGGGCGCGCTGCAGGTGGTCTTTCGCGTGGGGCTTATCATGGCGTGTTTGGCGGTGCTGGGGGCGGTGGGGATGGAGTGGCGGAGTGTGAGGAAGAATATGCCCCCGAAGAAACTGGATGGGGGGAGGGTCGCTGAGGAGGGGAAGGGTGGGGTGGGTGAGAAGGAAGCGCAGGCGGCGACGTTAGCTAAGGTTGGAGAGGTCGAGCAGAAGGCCGAGGAGAGGACAGAGACAGGGAGGTCGGAGAGTAAGGAGATGGCGGCTTGAAGAGAAGATATTCTGCGTCTTGAAGATCCAACAGTAGCTTATTAGTGCTGGATTCGTGTATAGCTAGGAGGTAGGCCGCCTAGTTTCTCTAAGCCACGTAAGAGAAACGGGATTTAACAGATTTGTACGATAGAATTCAGCGTAGATACCCCACTCCAGTCTTACTCTTCTCCAAGACTAATTAGTGTAATCGCATCTCTGATCAAGAGTAGCCAGAAATGGTCCGTAGATCCAAATCGGCTGGGACATTGCGTAGACAGTTCCATATTCAAATGTTTCCTAAGAATCAAAGGCATAGACGGTGTCCAACGCCAGTGGTTATCATTGGTGAAAGTGACCACTGGTCGTCCACGATTGCCACAGAGTCCTCTCTCTCGACTTCCCCTGTCTCTGGCGTGGTCTTCGAGAAGCCTCAGCGAGACTGGAAAAGGTGGGCGAACGCTCCCCAGATCCCGAGTGGTCCACTGTTCTCGACGGGTGGATGGCAGCTTTGGTGGGCAGTAAGTTCGATTTGATGCAGTAGAAAGCAAGGCAGCGAAACGAGAGAGAGGCGTATGGGGTCGATAGACATGATGTCTAGATGCGGAGTCACTTATATGTAATGCTCCATCAACGCCTAATGGGAGGTTTAATTGCATTCAATTCGAGGGGCAAAGCCCATATATACTATGGAAGTAGTCCTGCTCGTGACCGGATAAGCTCCGGGAGTTACGTGTCCAAGAGCGTCAGGTTGATAACTTCCAACAGTTCCCTTCCCGAGGACAACTTCTTTATGCATCACGTTCTGCAGCTAAACGTTGCGAAGGTTAGAAGAGAAGCAAGAGAAGGTATATATGTAATGCAAGAAGATAAACCTTTTAAAGTAGTTGAGCGTGATAGTATGTACAAGTTTAGAAGGAAGCGGAACTGAGACAAGAAAGAAAAAAAAATGGCGAAGTCTTTCATGACATCCATCCGACATCGAAAATCCAGACTTGAATCGATCCGCCTCGTTGCCCTAACACAAGACTACTAATGGAATCATGACAACGGATAGGCTCCCATCTTGATCGTGCTGGAGGGACCGAGGAAGCTTCCTCTGTCCCAGTCTGGCCTTGCAAGTCTAGAAGTGGGATTGGGTTTTGCCGACCCCCCAGCTGCTTCTGCTGCCGTACTATTTCCCTCTTTTCCAGCTCCTTTACTTCGATGATTAGTTCCTGGAGTCGGACACGGTCCTTGGCCAGCTCGATGTCTTTCTCTAGGCGTGGATCTGTACCTGGAGCGCTGCCTGTTCGTGTGAGACTCCCAGCCAGAGTCTCGACGGCAACTCAGGTTAAATTGATGTGAACTCTGCTTGTATTGTAGTGGCCGTACGGGCCGAATATATACTCATAGGAAATGGCCCACCCATTAGGTCTTATCAGCTCAGCTGAATAGAGGCCATTTGAAAGGAATGGACACAGCTGAGAGGACCCTGGTGTAGCTGAACAGAGGGCCTCGCCACGCTGAGTGCGCGCTAGTAGCAACTAATCAAAGAACGAGAATCAAGGAGAGAGAAAAGGGGAGGAGTGCCTGTACGTAGGTGACCGTGAACCGTATGAGTTGTTGATCCTAGGTTGTAGCTGTTACAACCCGAGTCGGCATCTTCAACCTTGATCGCAGGTCTAAGGGTCGACGAACGCGAATCGAAGGCTTCGTTTCTCTCGACTGGGCGACGCCGACGTCGATCGATAGAGGAAAAGGATTCGAGGTAGTTAAAGGCGAGGGATGGAAGCGAGGGCGAGGCGTCCGGAGTTGATGGCGATGCTCAGTATGCCTGGACGTTCGGCTGCGTGTCTGCGATGTAGATGCTCTAGTGACTCCTAATGCGGAATTTGCTTGTTGCGAGGGTCCGGCGTCGGTTGGAAAGAGTGACTCCCTTAGGCGGTTGACACGGTCAATCTCGGAACGAGAGCTTGAAGCGCCATTGTCCTCATACAGGTGTCTTCATCCCAGTTCCGAGCGGCTTCGTGTAAATTCTCGATGAGGGTTGCTTGCTCCGCATTGTCTAACTTATCGGTCAGCTTTTCAGGGTGCAACGACATGTCCTACAGACGATTTGAACTTAGCAACTTAGCAATTGTATTTTCCAAAAGTAGGCCGGTGAGGTTGAAGAAAGTGTTGAAGCGCGAAAACTCAAGAAGGTATCACTTACTTCCGGTAGTTGTTTTGGAAAAAAGGTGATAGCGGGAGTCCACACTCGATAATAGCAGAAGGTAATTAAGGGTAGTCGGCAAAAACTGCCTAGTGACACGTGCGATACCTGACGGGCCAGGGGAAATTAGAAGTGCAAGCGAAGCGAAGCTTTCTTAAGTACGTGTAGGAGAGGTGTGCTCGAGTGTATAGTGAGAGTCGAGGGCGAGAGCTGGTCTAAAGCAGAGGACAGTACCAGGAATACTTCCAGAAGGAGGTAGTGGTAGTCGATAGAGGCAGGAGTGGTAGAGGTCGAGGGTAGGAGACAGCGAGAGGAAGACTGTCGGTCCTCGTAGAATGTAGCGCTTGCGATTGATGGGAGAGAGTGCGGGTGAGTTTTGGGTCCTGAGAAGTGAGATCGTGTGGAAGGACGTCGGTTGATGAGTGAAGCACAAACAATTGGTTTTGGAAGAGCAAGGTGCCTGAAGATATGTGCGAAGCTCAGAGTACTGATGATGTATGTAAAGCTCAGAGACCAACGATGGGAAAGGAGGGCCTGAAGACAACAGATGGAGAGTAAGTAGATAAGGTAGTAAGATCGAAAATGGGAGGGTTTAAGTACTGAATGGAATTGCAGGAATAACTTAGGTTGCAAATTGACGTGAACTCTGTTTGATTTGTGAAGCCGTACGAGCAGACTATATACTACATAGGGAGCGTAGGCATAAGTACTAATTAGAGGCAGCAGTAGGCAGCGGTAGGCAGGGTAGGCCACCGTACCCCAACCCCTCTCTGTAGAAGTTGTAATTGGCTAGGCACGTAGGCCGGAAACCCTGAGTGAATACGATAAACGGGCCAAGCTTCCTGCAGATATCTAGCCCGGTAGACCTCAGAGTCACACGTCCGAACTCCGGGCGAGTAGCTTTGTGGTCGGCGGGTGTTTACAGTAAGTCAAGGAGGCTGCAACTCCCGGGCTTATGCACTCTCCATGATGAACTTGGTGCAAATTAAACCGGGTAAGCTAAGAAATAGTGGCTGCAGTGAACTCCAGCTCTGGTCAACAGAGCGTCTCTTCGACGTCCCAGTGAAGGAATCGTGCAGGAAGCTGGGGAATTAGGGTGCTCTGTCGAAACTGAGGGGTGAGAAACAGCGGTGAATCATAGAAGTAACTGTTCTGGCGACTTGAGAGTACGCTGGTCGAAGTCAATTCACTGTTATACCCATGGAAGAAAATTCGGCTTCATTTCTTTGGGCAGCACCTTAAGAAGAAGCGGGGCAGCGAAGACTCCACGTCCTGAAAACACTTCAAGGAGATGCCTCAACTCTGAAAATGATAGCAGCTTCAATCATTAGCCGGTCTGAGATTGGGTTGGCACCGGAATAAGTAATTTGTAACATGAAGTCACCACCGCTGCATCTCTATGCTGTGAAGGTACTGTTGGCATCTTTTCGTTGCTTGTGCATACATTGGAAGGCAACATGCTCAAGACATGCGATTGAAGTAAGCGGGAGACTATATGTCCAGTCTCCGCACACTCGACTGATAACGTCGATGTTCATGCCAGACATAATGGAAACCGAGCTCATCTCGCGCCCTCCATTCTGTACCGTTGTAGTACGAAAGCGGTTGAATGTACGTTCTGTTGAAAGCAAGCGTTTCGGGTCGCATACAATTTGTACTCCAAAAGCCGGATCCGGCACAGGTCCGACGCATGTGTTTGGGAGCACGAAAATAGAGGACTTGGCCCTTCTCACGTCCGACAGATAGTCTGCAGGGGGCTCCGTTGTAACGCGGTGTAACGCGACTGGAGATGGCATCGCTGATTGGGTTGGTTGAACGAAGTTTCCAGGGATCTCAGGCCCTCTAGCAGACTTTATGCCTCCAATAAGCTAACCGTCCGAGGTACAGCGACGATGTATCGAAGAGCACCTTTCTTTGCAGGGTGTGCAAAATTGATAGACCGATCACCCCCGCAGCAATAGGACTGGCTGGAACACTGTGGATGCCAATATCCAACAACAATTCACCAGACTGACGGAGTGATCAGATGACGAGAGACTCGGTGAAAAGTCTCAGACAGTACGGTTATCGGACTGCATCTGACGGACGGGAAGCTGCGTCTGAAAGGAGCTGTAGAGTCAGGGATCTAAGGCTCGAAGCCATGTCGCTATACCGATGCTAGTGAGGACGGCGAATGCGGTTCGCCAGATTTGGGGATACTGCATCAGACTCTCTCAGGAGCCAGGACTCTTTCTAGCGAGCCGTGGATGTAGGCAGCGATGGTGGTGTTTGGGTCAGCTGGGCTCGACGTGAAGACACTGTTGATGTTTATGGCGAATATGAGGGAATAATGCAGGGAGGTGTTGAAGACTTTGTAGGACAATGTTCTTTTCCTTAAGCTTTGCTAATCCTACATGCACTTCTGTGCGCTCTATCGACGTGCCATACCTGAAAAAATGTATTGTTTTTGGAGGACATACGTTGATAGCACGTGCTCCTTCTAAGCCGCGACGGGCTATCCTCTCCCGGCCCACGCCCTACGTCGACTGGTTATTGGACGTTACTCACTGCCACCAGCCGCGACGCCCAGCAGAGACAGGCCCGCTGGACGCCCATCGTATACAACACAGTATCATCACCCATTCATCCACCTTCCTTCTGTCCACTCTCATGTCACACTCTCAGCCCCGTGGTTGCGTAACGTCGCGTGCGTGGCTGCATGGTGCGCTGTGTCACAACAAATTTCTTCGCCGTTCTGATAAGCCTCTGATAGATTTAGCATACAGTGTCACTCATCGCATCTCTAGCTGCTGCAAGTCGGCACAAGTGCATAGACCCATATGATGGGATGTGATTCAGGCCTCAACGGATCTTTACAGTAGGTGTGGGCCGGTCTGGTCTTGCCTGTCCCCGGGATGGCGAGCGCTGAGATATCGATGAGAGCCGCCAAGCCTTGGAGCAAGGGAAATGAGCGGTATCGAGAATTACGTTTCTGTTGTTGTGTGACCGCCTTTTTGGAGCATTTCGAACCCTTGTTGTCTGGTCGCTTTTGACGCACGCTTTCTTGGTTGCGCGACATGATCGGAAGCCGTGCTATGAGAGCTACCGCTTCCATGATACCGTGTGCCTTTCGTACTCTGCACCTCAACGCCATCGACTTTTCAGCAGCTAGGCATTCAGCCTTCGAATATCATTTCCATCATTTCGCTTACCTTAATGCAATTTGCGCCGACATTGTCCCACCCACTGAAGTGCTTTCAGCGCTATCCACTCGGTCAGGTCAATCTCTCCCAGCTTCAATCGGACCACACGCGGTGATCACGATGACTTCCAACGATGGGACGCCCAAGGCAGGGCTCCATGACGCAAGCATCGCGAAACCCGGCGCAAAAGACGCAGGACGAGACACGAATATCGCAGACAGCTTGACTTCCGTCTTAGATGATGTGAAACGCAACTGGTCACTGGCCGACATCGTCGACTTCGTCCCCCCTCAATTCCGCAACCAGGACAACACCGTGTACTTCACCTCCGAAATGGCCGTGTCCTTGTTGACGCTTTCCACTGGTTTCCGGTTAGAAACAGTACAGCAAGGAATCGTCACAGCTATTGAGACGCGATTACAACACCATCCTACAGGGTCTCGAACTCTGCTGTTGCGCGACCTCAACGAGGTCATGAAAGAATTCCAATGTTACCCGATCATTCCCATAGTAGAACGATCCGAGTGGCCTGTCAAGCAGCATACATTTCCCACCCCAGATTCGTGTCCTCTGGCCGCTCCTTCCATGACCTGTAAATCCTGTATATTTTTGGGGATAAAGTGCGACGCAACAAAGCCCCAATGCGGACGTTGTCGGCACTTAGGACTAGACTGTGCATACCCGGAAGCCTCTCTGACACCGAGGGGAATGGAGCCTCCAGCTTCAGAGACAATACCCACAGCAGCACCACGGGCTCAGATGGCAGGGATTGGGCAGGGTGGAGAATCCAGACAGGTGCGAGTTCTCTGTCTTGCGATGCTACCAAGTCACTCTAACGCCCCGTCCAAAGCAGGTCAATGGACGCGAAGAGCTGACCCCATTCACCGTTAGGCGATTCGAGGAAGGCTCGCACACTATTGAATCTGAAGTGATGGTTGAGGATGATCTCGTCTTGTTAAGGCCTCTCGAAGATCACGCCAGAGATAAGGAGAGTCACTCAGAGATGACGCTGAGACGAGCGATACTTGCAAGAAAGATGCATCCCGGAGGTGATAGTGAGCAGCATCCGCCAATTACAAGCCCTGTTGTCAACGTTGCGACCACGAACATTTCGGTGGGGCCCTTACGACGTGGAAACCCCTTCGACATCAACTGTATCTTGGACAGGGCAGATTTCGTGGAGATCATGGACGATATGGATGCTGCCAATGCGACAGACGAAACGGACACTCTTCGAGGTCAGGAGGAAAGCCTTCCAAAGAGAAGACGCCGAGCATGCGATACCTGTGTGTGGCGGCACCGTAAGTGCGACGAGCTAAGACCACAGTGTGGTGTATGTCGGCGCCTGAACCAGCAATGCATTTATTCTTACCGAGAAAACCCTCGGCAACGGATTTACGCAGCTGATATTCCAGTCGTTGCTTCGACACCAGCTTAAGTACGAACCCGTCGCTCATCTTCTCGTCTAAGAGAGCCGCCGGAAGATAGGTCCGCCTCGCCAAAGATTCACATCAAAGACGAGCATGTTGGAACCCGGAATCCTCGCCAAATTCATCAAACTGCGGACCCTCTAGTTGACGCCTGCGAAAATGTAAGTGAAACCCTCGTGTTTCAGCCTCCATGTAGTAAATTACAACCACTAACTTCGAATCATCTATAGCACAGCATGCCGCGGCCGCGGCACCCTAAAATACCATTCAACAGATTATCATTTGAGATGCAAATAGAGATGCTCAAGCGCATCGAGGAAGCCGCCAAGAATTGGAATCAAGAAGCACTGCATCTGTGCATACCGCATGAGATTCTGCCTTGCAGAGTGAACGAGAATGGGGAGAAACTTCTAGAGAAGGAAGATAACCCAAAGGAATGGGGACACACATTCATTATAGACATCTGGCAGCTTTCCAAGAAGACCAAAGGGGGGTTGCCTAGAGTACAAGAGTGCATGAGGGCCGCACTCAGAGTGCTGAACAAGTCCAATTTGACCCTTTTGAGCCTTCTAGAGGCTCGGAAACTCGTCTACCGAGAGCTTGGGATCGAGATCCTAACCCGAAATTCTAAGGGAAGTCAGCAGGCAAATTCTATATCTCCGCTTACTTCTAAGCTTGCACCTCTGCATGCTCCTCAATTCGGCCTTCAAGAGCCAGTCCGCTATGGCTTGCCTACGCCGGAAATTCGTAGGCCAATAAACGGCCTACCTAGCTATGAGCCGTTTGGCCGTGCTAGAGATCACCAGCCATCAAGGCAATACGAAGCCGGTAGCGTTTCATTCAATGAAACCATGCCCCTCGGGAACACATACTTCCCAACAACCAATCAGTACGAGCCCGGCTCCTGGGACCCGCCGTTCCCCACTGACCTAGGAGTCTCTCATTCATCGAATCTCCCATTTGGCGTTGCTAGAGCTCCAGCAATAAATGGCCCGGCGTTTGGGCGTCAAGTGTATCAACCCCCTAGGCCTCTCTCTCATTTCCCTACCTCGCCAAATCGTCGACCAGTCGTGAACGGTGAACCACTCCGGGAATGTCCCTTGGCCCTTGGACCCCGGGAACGTTCGGCCACCCATGGGCCTCCAATTAAGGTAGAGAATAACTATGAGCTTGCCGACAGTTTAGATGCTATTCCCGATGATCTAGGCTTGCTGAGGCTTGCCGAAAAGCACGCCAGACTTCAGCTGAGACTAGCGAGACTCGAAAGACAGAGGCAGCCCGGAGGTTACAGTGAGCAGCATCCGGTGGACTTGACTCTGGATGGCGACCGTCAGGATGCTACCCGGACTACTCGACGGCGAGATCGGGGGTCGTCGCATGGTTTGCCGTCAGCGCCAGGCAATCCGGCTAGTTCGCTAGAGACATGATCTGTCTTTTCCACATCGCTCATTTCCCATTTGTATTTTCATAAGTATGGGTATTTTCAGACTTACGACTGGAGAGCATGGAGAGTATGAATTGGGATGGACGGTGACGAGTTAATGATTGCTAGTAATGGAATTTGAGTGGAGCGATTTGGGCAGACGTAGAGGTATCTTACAAGGTAAATTATGCTACATTCGCAGCAATTATTTTATCATTTCTCTGTAAATCCGATAAAATCATCTGACCTAATTTCGGCCTATCGCAACCCTTTAAGTACTACCTTCAATAAGACGTATCAGGGAAGGCACACTAAGAACAGCTATTGAACTATAACAGTTCAATACTTTAATCATATAAGCATCCACACCGTTACCAAGAGAATTGGGAAATATCGTCCAGCCATTCCAGGTCTGTGATTTCGATCCTCCCCGACCTGTTCTCTGGTTGGCTTCCCTGGGGCTCTGCATTTCCCGCGCTCTGCAGCTGACATCCAGTTCCGATGTGACTCCCAGGAAGACTCCATAGATTCGTCCCATCCGGCGAGGTCGTCATCTGCCACAGGAACATGGTAACGTCCCGACACGTCGCTCCCATTCCTTCAAATCGCCGTAATTTGAATAACGTGTCTGTATTCTTTCGTCAGTCATCATCACTATCATCCATCAGGGCTCTCTCAAACTAACCTGCAAGGCGGTTCCCTGGAGCACGTTCAAAGTTAACAAATTGTAGTCATTTTGATTCTAGAGGAATCAGCCACATACCTACAGCCCAGTAGCAGCCAACCTGGCGCAGAAAGAGCATCATGAGGTTCAGGTCTCCTGATGCGTTGGACAGCGCAGGCTGCGTGCCGAGATGCATCGCGCGGTCAAGTGCGACAACGGAACCAGTAAGAAAAACGATGTAAGAGCACATTGGATTCATGAAACTGAAATACTGCGGTTTCCAATTCTGGATCACCAGAACAATTTCGTGCACTTTGGCTAGGATTGTCTGCCAGTGCTCTTGCAGTTTTAGATAGCTATCATCGAGGGAGTCTGAAATTACGCTTCGTGCCGCAGTAATTGAAATAGTTAGGCAGGCGCTGGAAGCATCACGAATGGGTTAGCCGTAGTCACGTGACTGCGAACTTCAAGGGAAGAGTGGATGTACCAGTACGAGAGCAATAGCGTGTCTAAACGATCCTGGTGCTCCCTCTCTGTCTCGCCACTGGCTAAGTTGCGGGATGGGTTGGAATACCAAGCGGGCAGGGCAAGCCTCACAGCTGCATAGTCAGTCTCAAGCTCTCGTAGGCGGCGGTTCAAGTCCTCGTTGCAATTTTGTTGCTGCACAAGACAGCGAACGTCCGTGGCCGCTCTCATTAGGGCAGATGTAGCGATGTACAGGTTGCGGCTGCGACACGATGGCCGGTCGAAGATCCTACTCATGGTTTCCCAGTATTTGGACGTGGCCGATGGGAGATACTGCGGTTCTTCGGAAAGCGATTCCAAGTCAATGTGCGAAGAGTTCGTGAATTCGGCGACGGAAGTCATTGAGAGTGCCGTTTTCTGCAACCCTGACGCGAAGGAATGCGAGGTTACTCTGGGCCTCTATTTCAGCGGTGCACCGTAACCAATTGGTCTTTAAACTTACGTAAGAGCATTACAACAGGTGTCTAGCGCATATACGCACCACCAGACATTTCTCCATTCCTCTGGATCACACTCAAGAACGGCTCCGTCTTGCCAGAAGACGCCGTTTTCCTGTTGCTCGAGATAGCGAAGGCCGTAGAGATGGGCCATGCGCGTGAGTTTTCCGACTTCTGCTAATGTGTGCCAGTTCAGAGACTCGGAGAAATAATGCAGACACAGCAAGAGGCAGGTTTTAATCTCATTAAGGTCCAGTTCTCTCTTATAACCGGAGTTATCCGCTCGCTCTGCGAATTCCGATTGCGATGGGAGGGGCTCAGTGCCCTGGCGGCTTGCGAAGCGCGACGAAACGCAGAAAATGGCCATCTTCAGCCGTGGGGGAATGTGGGCGGCGCTGCATTTTTCGCCGGGCTGGGGTTTGCGGAAGAGAGGATAAGCGGGCTGTACGTGTTCAAAGTAGAGTTCAAGCCTGCGACAAATCGTCTCCATAAGTGGGTGCCGACGATTAGCTGATTAACTTACAAGTAATCTTCCATATCTTCACTCAGCCCTGAGGTCGTCTCCTGGGCGACAGCGCTAGGCGAGTAGTAGGGAGAGAAATCGAAAAGTCGGAAATTCGGCAACTGCATAGAAGGAAAGTCTTGATCCGCCTCTTCCTCGACAGGAAGAGCAGACCGGCTACGCTCGACAAAAGTATTGGAAATGTCACTGGGCAAAGTTGGGGGAGACATGTGCTCGTTCACAAGGGGCCCGCCGCCCGGACCGCCTTCAGATACTGGGCCATGTCTTCCAGTTTGGCAGTGGGAACAGGTCTCAGATGTTCGCCTCCTTACCGAATCGCCCTTCGGAGGACCTAATCGTGAAAATTTAGATAATGCAGGCTGTGAAACGGGGTCGGGTGGTTCTTGATGCGCACCCGGTTTTCGCTTTCGCTTGCTGTAGGTGCATGGTGCCCGCCGAACCCGACACGCCGCACAGCTCGGGCGCTTCATGTCACCTTAAAAACTGTGAATCAGAGGTCCAGTGGGCAGATGCGAGATCAAATCGTACATTTGGTTTTTTTCCTGCCGCACCCGAGGAGCTACATTAGCAATTGCAGAACCAGGATATTGACAGTGTTGCGGCAGCTGAGTGGCTGTCATGGGAAGCGATTGCACCTACATTCGGCAACTGTCGCAAACACGGAACGCGGCGAGCTCGGCGTTGGTTGGTGCGGGATCCCAAGATTCGGCGTTGCGAGAGGCGTTGGGAGACAGTGGGGGGAGGGAGCGGCTGGAGATGCTTGCGGACATGGCAGGCATTGCGGATGCGGCGGACATGACAAAATCCACATAGAAGAGAAGATAAGATACGGATCATGAGCAGCAGCAATAGCAGCAGCAGTAGCAGCAGCAGCAGCAGAGATCGAGACGGTGCTTTGGTGGAGAGAAGACGGCCCACGAGGGTTGAGGTTGAAGGCGGACGAAAGAGGAGCAGGTGGACAAGCACGTGACAGGATCTACGTATCCGAATCCTGGAATCAAAGGGCCGATTTGAGGCAAACCAATAGCAACACAGCAAATAACAAACCTTGGTCATTCCCCACACATCAACCGCTTTGCGCTCCCGACCCGCAACAAACTGCGGGGTAGCCGTTATGGGTCCGTCTGCTGCGGGGACGGCATGGGTGTCTGGATGGTGAGAACTCGGAGGTCGGCAATAGCAGAAGTCCGTATTGCAATGTACGGCAGTTATATTGTGGGAGAGAAGAGCGTGTCTCGCGGCCTGGAATGGGCTGTCTGGACCGGCTCGCTTAGCAGTCATGTGATTATCTCGTGACTTCATATAGACGATGCTTGAAAAATACAGATCTGGGGCTTGCCCGTAACCTACGTGCCTGTATGGGTACTGGCTCGTGAAACTGATGTAGTTACTATCTGTGTACATCTGCCCGTCCCCAAAAACCCATTCTCCTGCACGCGCAAAGCACGCCCGAATCTCCGTTACCAAGAGAGCATTAGTACCAGGCGTCACTCATCCTCGGCAGCGAGGCTTCATTCGTACCAATAGCCCCGTCTGCTTGGCGAACCAGTATGTTGTCACAGTCCACTCTCGCTCGCTTGACGCCCACTCAATGTCGAACTGGCGCAACACTTGAGGCACCAGCTTGCCCATCTCCATGATGGAAATATTTTTCCCGATGCACGTTCTCACACCAGCTCCGAACTGTCAAGACCGCATTAGTGCTGCGCCCCAGCCCAGGGAGAAGAAGTTGGCATCAATGGACTCACTGTAAGAAGATTACGCTCCATCTCTTTCGTCTTTTCCGGGTCTCCGCTCCAGCGCTCGGGTCTGAACTCATCGGCATCTTGGCCGAAGACCTCTCTACTTCGATGCACAGTGGCCGCATTGACGCCCACAGTCGTGCCGGCGGGTACATGAATGCCACACAATTCGGCCCCTCCTTCAGGAACTATCCGCTCGAGAGGATACGAGACGCCCGGATGCATCCGCATAGCTTCTTTGATACACAATTGCCTAGGCATTTATCATTAGCAATCGAGCACTGTTTCGTCAGGGAGTAATACCAACAGATACTCTAGCTCCAGGCTTTCAGCGTATGTGATATACTCCGACAGTTTGCCTGCTTGATCTGCCTCATCGATCTCGCGTTGAAGTGTCTCGTAAATCCGCTGATCGCGCATAACGTAGTAAAACACTGCTCGGAGGGAGATAGCGGTTGTGTCACTTCCTGCCAAGCTACGCTAGTCAGTTACATGCTAGTTGAAAGCTGATGTGTCCTGGCATACAGATTGTTCAGCAAGTGATTCATCATCTCTCGCGTGCTCATCTGGGGCTCCAATCCCCTCTCTTGTTGTTGGAGATAGGCTAAGAAGTCCGATCGCTTCTCACTTTCGCTCGAGGATTCTTTGTCGTACTCTTTAATGCTCTGCAATGCCATCTATAAAGGCAGTCAGATAGGCTTGCTAGTATATGCACACCCTTTCCACCGTCATACCTTGGTAACAGTCTTGATCGGGTTAGGGGCATTGGGCATCAGTTTCTCCTGAAACTTCCTAAAGGTACGGCTGCCCAAGAGAAACTGGTGCAATACCGGGACTTGGCCGATGATACCAGCATAGTGTAAGCCACCTTCGATTCCGGCGATAACGCTGTTGATGTCTCGGCGTTCTTCCATGAATCCAAAACGCTTGCTGAACGTGATTGCTCCGATCGCATCGAAAGCGTACCATTGCAGCCAGGCACCCAAGTCCACGACTTGGCCGCTCAAGTCGAGCATTGCGTCTGTGAATATCGTATTGCAGGGGTCTACAAGATGTTCCAGCGCCCGGATTGAAGTCATGGAGTATTTCTGGGTCACCGGTCTCTTGAGGTTCCTGTGGTACTCGGGATCCCGAGTCGAGAAGAGGCTGTCCATAACTTCATCCTCATATGAGGCAGATAATGTGATATAGAAATCCGACTACTCGGTGTGTAAGTCAGCACCAATGATAATGGTTGGCAATATGGTGGATTAATACTTTTAGGTATTTACTTTTGATGCCGTAGATCGTGGGTATCGCAGAAGGATCCGATATATCCAACACGTTTGGACCAGTTCGGACAATTGGCCCATACTTTTCGTGCAGCTTTCGGTATTTTATGTGAGCTTTGCCCGACCATACGAAGGAAACGCGCCATAGATTCGTAAAGCGGGCAGCTGCTGGTCCGGGGACCTTACGAAGTATAAATATCGAATGGGCCAACCTGAAACCCCAAAATGCGATCAGAATTGAGCACACCACGGCGGTGGCTTGTAACTTGTCGATATTGAGAGCTTTGAGCATGATGTAGGCGACATGCATCAAAACATCGAGACACAAATCGAGAGTCTATGTGTTGACCTCGTTTGCCAGGAGATCTTGAGTGGTAGTCAAGTATACCTAATTTCCTATGTTAGTACTGCGGAAACCTGGGGTAACGCTCTTGTTTTCAGTTCCTCCGCTTTCCCCGCAATATATCCTCACTGTGGATCACTGATGCTCCGGTCGTTGGTCATGACTAGCACCGTGGGCTAGTTTCTCTCCGCGTTTGGCTTCGTACGATCCCCAAGTACAGCTATGTTCCTCCGACCACCTGCGAGCAAAAATAGCGTCGCACAGAGGGACACTTAAAATATCTTCCAACTTTCAATGCCGCGTCCTTAAGCGACGGCCTTTCAACCTCGTAAGATGACAACCAACATGGACACTCCGCCGCGCAGCCTATGGAAGCATGCAGATCCAGAGTCTACGTACATGTGGGATTTTATGCAAAAGATCAACGCGAATTTCGACCTGGATATAACTGTTAGCGAGCCCTATTCAAGTTCGCAATCTGGCTTTCCAGCTGCATCTGGAAGCAACGGACGGCAACGCTGACTTTCGTCTAGACGTTTAGACAACTCTACGACTTCTCGGTATCTCGTCGAAACGACTTCTGGTCGGCGGCCTTCGAATATCTCCTCTTCATTCATGAGGGTAGCTACCAAAAACCTGTGGACGAAAACGCTAGCATAACCAGTCTTCCGATCTGGTTTGATGGAATCAGATTGAATTTCGCCGAAAACATTCTGTACACGCAGAAGCCTGGTGTCAAGGACCAACGCAGCACACTTCACAAGGAGGATGGAAAGATAGCTTTCACGGAAATTCGAGAAGGAGGATCTGAGAAACGCGACGTAACATGGGGTTCATTGAGAGAAGGCGTCGCACGGGTCGCGAGAGCAATGAAAGCCTCCGGCGTACAAAAAGGAGATAGAATCGCTGTAATCGCGTCAAATTCCGGAGATACTCTCAAAGTATTTCTAGGATGTACGGCTTTAGGTGCCGTATTTTCTTCAAGCTCCAGTGACATGGGCGCAAAGGTCGGATAACCACGGTTCTCGAGAGGCCGCTCGTCACATGCACTAACGCTGTTTAGGGTCTGCTGGAGCGTTTGGTACAGATCAAGCCGAAGTTCGTGTTCATGGATGATGGGGCGCTCTACAATGGACAGAAAATTGACCTGAGACCTAAAATGAACGCAGTCATTGAAGGCATGAAAGATATTCATGAGTTTGAAGGCATTATTTCTCAGCCTCGGTTCTCGACTCCTCACGATATCAGTGGGATTCCACGTGTGTACGTCTGACATCCACACATTCCTATCTAAGTAAACTCCATGGACTAATCATAAAGGCAGAATGACAACAGAAAGTTGGCTACAGAGATCCGCCTCAGACAAAGAAGAGCTTACCTTCGAGAGAGTAGCGTTCCATGACCCCTTATTCATTGTCTAGTTTGTGGCCCAATCAATTTTGCTGTCTCCCTGGCTTATCAAAATGACAGTTCATCAGGAACGACGGGGACACCTAAGGTATGCAAAGCCGAACCTTGATCATACGTGTAGATACTGACGTTCTCAAAGTGCATTGTCCATACAGTTGGCGTAAAGTCTCTAATCATGTGGCCTGGTTGGTATATACACTGACTTGACAAAAGGGCTCCATCATTTCCAACGCCAAAGAGGCATTGCTCCACCGTAGCATGGACTATCGTTCCATATCATTAACCTACACGACGGTGAGTAAGCTTTTCAATAGGTAGCTCAATGCTTTCGATTTGGACGCACTGACACATTTAGACTGGATGGATTATGTATGCAGCCTTGATTTTCCACCTGCTCAAGGGCAGTAAAATCATCCTGTAAGCGAGATAGCTTTTGAATCCAATTGCTGATAGGAAAGCTAATCCTGTGATAGTTACGACGGATCACCATTCCTACCATCAGTGACTAGTCTTCTCGAAATCGCTGCGCAAGAAAGGTAAGACTCCAGCTTATTGTGCAGTCCTGGAGCATTTTTTCTAACAGCAACTTGATGAGAAATAGGGTCACTCACTTTGGAACCTCACCAAGGTATCTCCTTGAACTTCAAAGGAAGCGACTCAAACCTCGTGAGCTGTTTGACTTATCTGCTTTGGAAGTTGTTGTATCCACCGGCTCGGTATTGTCCGATGCGCAATTCGAATGGTTTTACGACGAGGGCTTCCCGGAAAGTGTCCAGCTCTCGAATTTATCAGGAGGAACCGATATTTGCGGCAGCTTCGCGTGCGGCAATCCTTTGGAACCAGTCCACACAGGAGGATGCCAAGGGCCAGTTCTGGGGACACCGATCTCTATCTTCGACCCAACAATTGAAGGCGACAATGTGAAGGGAACGCCCGTATCCGATGGTATGCCGGGAGAGCTAGTAGCTACTGCGTCATTCCCAAATGTACCACTTGGATTCTGGGCTGATCCAGGCGGAAAGCGATTCCTCAGCTCATATTTCGAGAGATTCGCAGAAAGCTGGACGCACGGAGATCTTGTGCAGCAGCATCCTGTCACCAAGCAGATATTCTTCCTTGGTCGATCAGACGGCGTCCTCAACCCCCAAGGCGTCAGGTTTGGATCTGCGGAGATTTACTCCGTGCTTGAAGGAACGTTCCCACAGATCCAGGACTCTATTTGTGTCGGCCAGCGTCGACCAATAGATGCTGATGAAAGGGTAGTACTCTTCGTGATGATGAGACATGGGCAGACTCTTTCTCAGAAATTGATACGAGATATCAAATCGGAGATTGGGAAGCAGTTGAGCAAAAGACACGTCCCGGCTTATGTCTTCGCCACACCAAATATTCCCGTAAGTTTCCACTCGGCGTCATGCTTCCGGCGAATCAGCGATTTGATACTAAATATCCTCCCATCCATAGGTGACAGTGAACGGCAAAAAGGTTGAACTGCCAGTGAAGCGAATCGTGTCAGGTCAGGTGGTAACGCCAGCTGCCACCATTGCAAACCCACAATGCTTGCAATATTACTATCAGTTCGTCGACGTCGAGAACCCCAAGCATTCGGGAAGCAAGCTGTGAATGCTCAATGATTTCACGTAAAGCTTAGTAAATGATAGAACGATCAAAGTTGTTTCTGCTTACAATGTCACTTCCACTAAAGTCTTCTGTGGGAGCAGATAATACACTAGCTGCATCGTGATCAATATCTTTGAGTGTACTCGTAGAAGAGAAACATAGAATACAGCTCTCTGGCCTCGATCGGCGTTACAAAGGTTAATCACATGATTCGCCGCAATGTTGCCGCCTTGAGATTCCATACGCATGTCTCCGTGTACTGACCTGAATTTAAGTCCTGTGGCTCAGGTGCTAAATTTACTGTTCTGTAACCGATTTCCAATGTACGGAAGTTTTTTGATATATTCCTACTTCTGTGACCAAGCAGGTCACGTGACTCTTGGTGACATTGATTTCTCATTCAAACTGACGAGAAGAGCTTGATGGAACATTGAAGAGATCACGAAAGCCCAGCTATCCTTGTTCAGAATTGAGAGGGTCTGTCAAGAGTGCACGCACCGGCTTGAGAACATAGTTGCGCCGGCGTCACGGAGCAACCTAAAGATATGACCGGAGGATCCTTTACTCTCGGAGGAACCTCACAACTTCTACAGTTTCGACTTAATAATGCTCGCGCGGAAGATGGCCGCGATTGGGAACCGAAATATTCGGACAGTTTATTGGATTTACTAATCCATAAGCCTGCGCAAAATATGATTTGCCACCGACTGCCACTTGATATATGGAGTACTGCCAGTATAGTCTGATACTAAGCACGGAACTCATTGTCTATTTCCTTCTTCTTACCTGAAATTGTTCGATATGGCGGCTTTACGGCTCCCTAAGATCCGCAACAATCCTTCGAAGATCCAGCTCGAACGCATATCCCATGTGTACTTTGATCATGAAGACATGGGCTCATTCGAGGAATTTGCCAAGAACTTCGGATTCGTTGAGATAGGTCGCGACAAGGACTTGACATTCTACCGCGGCTACGGAAAAGATCCGTATTGTTATGTGGCTCGCAAAGTTCCGAAAGGCGGCAAAGCTTACAAAGGAGCCGCTTTTGTCGCTCAGACGCAAGGGGATTTCGACAAGGCCGCCGCATTAGATGGAGCAGAGACTACAGACCTCATTCACCCTGGCGGCGGACGTTTAGTGACCTTGAAGACCCCTTCAGGTTTCTATTTGTACGTCCTGTATGGGCAGCAAGAGAGACAGGTTTCAGAACCTGCTCCGCCATCTGCAACGGTCGAGAACTTGGGACTTCCTAATGGAAGCTTCAAGAAACAAAGACTCGGTGAGTCCTTATTAGAATGTGCGGTCATTTAGTGCAATCGCATTGACACTTCCGGAATATAGGCGAGTTCCAGCGCTTTCATCCCGGGCCAGCAATGATTCACAAATTGGGGCACGTTGGATACATCCTGAACAACTGGTACGAAGAGGCTGATTGGTATACGAGTAACTTCAACTTCGTTCCTACCGATGTCCAATGGCACCCGCAAGATGAGAACGTAGACGTGATCGCGTTCATACATCTGGACCTCGGGGAGCGATATTCGGATCACCACTCTCTTTTCCTTGCTCGTGCGCAGCCAGGCGACCATGATCATATGCATCACACATCATATGAAGTGGAGGACTTTGATACCCAGCTGCTGGGACACGAGTGGCTTGCAAATAAGAAGTATCACTCCGTCTGGGGCGTGGGAAGGCATATTCTAGGTTCACAGATATTCGATTACTGGAGGGATACCAGTGGATTTACCATCGAGCACTACACTGATGGAGACCTCGTCAATGTCAATACTGATACTGTACGAAGTCAGGCGGGGCCGCTGGCGATCTGGGGCCCCGAACTACCAAAGGACTTCTCTGAGGACCATTCGGTGGTGTGAAGATACTACTATTATGCTGGTCAATGGCACTCTTTTCCTTTGCTTGCCAATGTTCTAAATGCGAGCCTCAGAGTATCTAATAGGGGCCATTGCCGAAGTGTTCAACTCTGTTATCTGTACCTGCTGGAATTCGTAGAATTATATATTAATTACGTGCGTTTGATACAAAGAACGCATTTCGCTTGTGGTTGCATAGAGATATATTTCACCTTCTGCAATAATGATAGAGGGTAGCCTATTGCATGAGACATCGATTTCTTCATTGACCGAAGTGTGTGCAACGAAGAAGTTCAATGACGTCCCATACGCTACCCATGGTCCCGCGTCCTTGAAGCCCTTAAGACGTCTCAACAGTTATCCGGGTGCAGAGCCGAAAATCGCCTCAAAGTTCCCTTATTATAGCCTTCATCAAGCTTCAAGGACTCAGTGGAGCCGTAGCATTGACCGGATCGTCCGGCCACGCGGAAGATTCTCAGCTACAATCCTCCGCGTGGCTTGCAAAGCAATCAAGTCAACGTGTGTTTTAAATACATATTCAGTACTCTGTCGCTCGTCACCTCTTGCCTCACTAAGCTTTACTTTGCGTTGAATAGCCGCGTTACTCTCCCATCCACCAAGATTTACCCAGTCTTTACTTCGAACACCATGAGTGTCCCAACTTGGAAATACATGAGCCGGTTCCTAGCCATCGATGGTCAAATCTACTTCGCCGAGGCTCCTGGGCCACTCGATTCGACTGAAAACTCACATCTCACTCTGACAGGCTATCTGTCCTTTGCTGAATTTGAGAAGCGTGAAGGCGGGAAGTCGATTAGCGTTGAGAAGGTTGGGAACCTCCGATAAGACACTTCACGAGTTCACGCGGCACGAGGTGCCTGAAAGCGCATAATCACTGAGTACTCTAATACTATGCTCCAGTTCCTCTCCCCAACACCGGTCCAAACCAACGAAATTGTCTGCATTGGAACGAATTATCGAAAACATGCCGAAGAAGCAAATGTAAAAAGACCTTGCCTCAATTTGCGTCTCGCGAGCCTTTTCTCCAAGAATAGTCACTAATTTTGCTTATAGCTCACCGTTCCTGAAGACCCTGTCATGTGGTACAAGCCGTGGAGGTCATTGACAGACCCCGGTGATGTCCCAATTCCAAAAGTCGCTCAACAGAAATTCCTAGACTTCGAGGTAAAATTCCCTTTAGTATTGATATCTGATTAAGCTATACTCTGAATCAAAGCTTCCATTTTCAATCGGCCTGAAAGGCTAAAACATCCTAGGGCGAACTTACTATTATCACATCGAAAGACGCCCGTGACGTCAGTCTCGAAGACGCCCCGAACTACATCCTCGGGTACACCATTGGTAACGACCTCACGGCTCGATTTTACCAAGACCCAAAACGGGCGGGCGGTCAGTTCACGCGGGCCAAGGCCTTCGACAAGTTCGCGCCGCTGGGCCCGGTCCTGATCAGCGCCCAGGAGTTTGGAAGTTTCGAAGGCAAGAGAATCACCACAAAAGTCAACGGGAAGGTATTCCAAGAGAGTACTTTGGATCTCATCCATGATTCTGCAAAGTTGATTAGCTTTCTATCGGAAGGTAAGCCTTTCGCTTTCACCATCCCCTCAGTCTCCGCTTTCCAATTATCTTTCCACTTCGTAATTGCTGGCCCATCTCTCTCTCTACTTCCTGTTCTCATTTTCATCTTCACCGCAAGTACAAAGACTCAGAACAAATCGTTGACTCTCCTCATTAGGTGTCACCCTCCCAGCTGGCTCAGCGATCATGACGGGCACGCCTCCTGGGATCGGGTACTTCCGGAACCCCAAATACAACCTAAAGGATGGCGACGTCGTCGAAGTCTCCATCACATCCATTGGAACTCTCAAGAACACGATGAAATTCGAATAGAATCTTCGCGTTCGACCAACGTAGATCATGAGCCAATCGTCCATAGTGGAGCATTATCTTCCCTACTAGATACTGTTGCGATGACCGTTTTGCTTGGTTGAATGTGTGATGTTGTCATAATGCGGAGTCTTCTGAGGAACTTGGTATGTCTTGAAACATGTCAGTCGAGTGTGGCGGTGCATTCGCTTTATAGTATGGGGCAGAAGTTACGCTCACATCATGTATCCTCTTAGGACTGTAGCTAGCAATCTTCAATGCTAGTTATATCTACCAATCCAGATATAGACCTGCGCAGTCTTCTAGCCACTATGTTGATGCCCTAGTCCATATAATACCAACTTAGTGCAAGCAGAAGCACTTGAGTATCGAAAACTGTTTAAGTGACAACTAACAACTCGCATGAACAACACCGGAAATAGCACAGTGGCAAATACTAGCATCCACTAATGGGAGAACATACTGTGTTGACTAACGAAACTAATATGGGACGCTATCTCTTTGTCCTGCGTAGATATATACCGTAGAGTATACGAGGCTCTCGGTTTACCGCTTAATCAGCTTTAGCTTTAGTGTTTGCAGCCCGTCCAACACTTTTGCGTCACAGCAATCCATCTGTTGCTCCTGGCAGATTGATCAATTCCGATCAATTGACAGGAGAAATTGCCCTCCGTAAACGGCAACTAGGACGTCAGTTGGAGTCATTGCTGTGAAGACCCCGTTCATTATGTCGCCAGCATGTCTTTTGCGATCTGGAGCTGGCCCACGAGCTGCTTTAGAGTCGACGCCTGAGAATAGATGACGAAATCAGGTCTGATTAACACATAGCGCGCCTCGGTGCGGAGCCGGTTCCTGAAGGATGTGTGGTCGTAGCCAGGGAAGACGTGGATGCGTTCTTCTTCCAAGTCACTGAGCTCGCACACTGTGTACTGGAGGATCCGTTTCGAAGTGGGGTAATCAGAAGAGGACGATCCCTTGAAGCGGATCTCCGGAATCTCGTGAGCCAGAATGTTGGGAGGTAAGTCTGCCGCCTCAAGCATCAGCTCGAGCTCCTCAGCTTCATTTTGCTTGATCGGGCTGACAATCAATAGAGTGAAGATTGACTTTGGCTTCCAGAATAACTCGTCTGTGAGAAGGATCGAGCCGCTAGTTGCCTTAACCCAGATTTGCGCAGTCTTACTGCCCCCATGTGCGTTTGCTTGGAAGAATCCATCGGGCACGCCCACGTAACCTTTAGCGTCCGTTACCAGCATACGATGCAAGGCGTCGCGAATGGAAGGCATATATCCTGAGATACCATTAAGGATACCCAGCACTGTCGCAACTATCCAGGACTTGTTCCTCATCAAGGCCCCATTTCGCATCGTCTCTACGCTCGAATCATTCACCCCTTTTCGTCGTTCTTGAGACCAGACGTACAGCAGTCGGTTGCTTCGGGTTGGAATTTCAGCGCCTGACTTAAGCCTGATCATCAGGGCAATACGCCAGGATAATGCAATAGCGTCCCGAACACCGTTGGCAATGCCTTGGGCTCCAAATGGGGGGAAAACATGCGCAGCATCGCCTATCAAAATGGTTCGATTGTCAAACCATCGGTTGACGACCTTGTGGGCGAACCTAAAGTTTGCAAGTCCATTAGAAAAGGCGCCTTTTCCTGATTTGGATGAGACGAAAGCTCACAGCGCCGGCTGACATCGCATTATCTCGACACAGTCCCAAGGGAACACCACGGGACTCGTGATCAATTTTCCCCTGTTACACGTTATGTGTCAGACGTTATAGTTTATCATATGGACTAGCTTTAATGAAGACCATACCGATAGTAGCCAGGTTGGATTGTGAGGTGTCGTTCCAATTGCTTCTGAAGATCTTCGTTAAGATTTGGTGGCATTTGGCCTTGAGGTAATTCATATTCAAATCTAAGCTGGACAGTCAGTCAAACGAACTAAGTTTCCTGGAATGAGCAGGCTATAACCTCCATAAACGCTCATTAACAGGACCAAATCTGCCAGCTGCAACTGGCATTGTTGGGTGGTTACAGAAACTAATGCGTATCAGCTGTGAGATGGACGCTCATTTCTCACGCGAATAGAGGGAAGGACACACTGGAAGCCACTTGGCCAGAACAAGTCCCAGAGCTCGTCAGATTTGAATCCTTGATTCCACAGTGGGAATTTTGGGTGCGATTCGGGGGTGGGTGCGTTTACTCGAAGGTTTGCGGCAATCCATGTGGCCTCGTACTCGTGTCTAGCTTCGATATGAATCTGTTTTCATAAAATGGCAGCGCCGGTGTCTCGATACTCACATTCCGTATTCTTGTTTGATGCCAAATGGCTCGAGGAAGTCCTTGCGCACCGTTCCCCGCTTGCCATCAGCACCGACTAAGAATGCTCCTTTCAGCTGATGTGTAGTCCCTTTGTTGTCGTAAGTTGCCTCTACACCCTCCTCGCTAGGGCGACAAGACAACACCTGGCACTCTGTCCTCAAATCCGCATAATCGGAAGCATTGACCAAGTCGCGCAACGATTGCTCTATTGATCGGTCAGCAATGACTCCCTCATTCGTATCCTCCATACAGTACCCAGTTTTGGTTGAAAGACAGTTGTGCCATTTGCTAATCCTTGCTGTAGCCAATCTTTGTCATAATTGATTGTTAGGAAGGGCTTCGCGGTGAAGGAATGCCGGTGAATATTAATGGATGGCAAAGCTAGAAAGTATTGCACGCGTTAGGCTGCGAAAATTTCGGAAGAAAGTGAAATAAAATTGACTAACGCTGTCCAAAACTCTTCATTTTCTCTTGATTAATCCCAAGCAATTGCAGAATGCGATGTGTATCGCCGGCAATGGCAATTGCCCGAGGATCTTCGCATATGTCGAGATTCGCTTCGAGGAGAATACACTAAGCATATTGTAAGCATTCTCTGACACCCTCACTAACAGAGTAACAGGCATATTAATGGGGCACTGACCTTGACTTGTTGGTGTGCGAGCGCGAGCGCTAGAGCAAGGCCACTGGGGCCTGCTCCGACAATGATAACGTATGTCCGCTCCATTGCTCTCGATAATGCTAATGGAAGCGAAAACTCACTTATTAAACACTGAAAACTCTAAGACCTAGGGATGATACATACCTGAGAATACCGTTTTGTCGCTCTTGTGGGATGGGATAGTCCGAAGTGACGCGGAACATCCCACACCCCCGAATACTCCGACTATTCTGCGGATATGCTTTGCCTCGTACGACGGTTGTAACTGACTCCGGCCCCGGCTGAAGCTGCGCAACACTAGTGGGAGAAGGATCTAGTTGGTCGGCAGAACCTGATCTTGGTTCCTAATCCATAGGACTGAACTGGCTAGTATGGAGCAAGATCCTAGGTCCTATCAAGTTGAATAAGAAGGGTACTAATCTATATTAAGATTCTATGGACAGTCTGCAAATGGAATCATTTATATTCTCGGGTATTTAGGGAGATCGAAAGAATTGTGGATTGTTAATGCTGGATGGATATAGGGAACTTGGCCGTGGACGCGATCGCTCGGTGGCGAGCGAGGGAATGTCGATGGTGGAGATCAGTCCATCTGGAGAGATTGAAGGGTAGATTAGGAACTCGGAATGGCTTTCCTTTTTCTCGACTCAATATTTGGCACTCTCGAATTCAGGTGACAAATAGCCAGAGAGGATGCTTGTGAAATTTGTCGTTAGAGCCCGTGAAAGCATTACCATGTTCTATCATCTACGTCTGACTTCGGGAATGAAAAGCAGATATTGGGATGGAAGTTACTCATTCAGAGCCTCTTCTACTCTCTAGCTCGGGATTTCTCTCAAGGCTTGTGTAACTGCACTCGTCTAATCTATGAAATTCCCTTTGTCTATGTGAGGACCCGATAGGCAAACAGCAATTAGAAAGGGTTGCATTGCTATACTATGGAAGTTGTGATACAAAGAGAGAAGAAGGGCAAGAGCGCAGCCGCCAGAAGTAGGTTCCTAGCGCGGTTGGCGCTAGCTGCTAGTGCACCCGCCTAACAGTCACGTGACCATATAACTGTTTTATAACTACAGGTGAATATTGCTTAAGAAATAAAGGAAGGGGAGGGCTAATCGTACACCCCCTTTTCACTCCACGCACACCCCTTCCCCCCCCCCCCCCCGGTCACTTCACCACGTTCTGATTGGCCCGGAGGGTTGCTTCGAGGCCTCCGATTCGCTCGCCTAAATCGCTCACTAATTCCAAATGCTCTCTCCAAATGCGGCCTTGATCGCAATTAATTACATCCTCTTCCTCTTCCTCTACAATACCCTCACTATGGCCCTCCAGACGCCACAGCTGGCGTACTATGCTACAGCAGAGGAAGCGCATATTGCTCTACAAGCGCACGCATCAGCGCAGGGCTACGGCCTAGCAAAATACCGTAGGACATACGAGCATACCTCCAGGACGCATGCCAACAGCTCCGCCGCCAGCACCGCCTATTTCTGTAGTCCCTCGTCCAGCTCCTGTTGCTCGGAATGCCTATCAGTCGACAGCTACACCGGTTGATCTTTCTTGTATTAATCCAGCCCTTCTTAGGCCTACAGCTGCATCTACGGCAGCACCTACGGCAGCACCTACGGCAGCATCTACGGCAGCACCTACAGCAGCACCTACGCCCGCACCTATACAACCTTATACAGATGCACCTACAGGTAGGAAGCGTGGCCGGCCGCTTGGCTCAAAGGATAAGGCACCACGGAAGAAGGCAGCATCACGGAAGGAGGCAGTACAGCGGCAGGATAGCGCTTATCCTCAGCCTCAGCCTCATCCTCAGGTGGCGACGCTTAGCCGTGAGGAGCTCTTCCGTCAGCTTGCATCGTATGACGAGGAGGCGGCCTACGGTGAAGAGATTGAGGGGTATATGGATCGAAATACTCAGTAGGTGCGGGCGGTGATGGAGGGGGGCCAGGCTTGATGCGGAGGAGCCGTATTAAGGTGAGGTTTTAACAGTTTTGGCATGCTTGTAGGCACGTAGGCACGGCAGGTAGCAATACAACAGCGTATATACGGCTGCAGTAATCGGAAAGGATGCGTGATAAAATGGAGAGGCTATATAGCCTACGTATAGCATACGTATAACCGTACGTACGGCCTCACGTGCGGCTGTATATACGGCTGCAGTATGCACGATAAAATAGAGAGGCTGTACAGCCTCTCTATACAGTACGGATGCACGTAAGAATAGAGCTCCGGACGAAGCTCCGAGCCGTTCTGGCCAATCAGAAGATCAGACGAGAGGGGGGTATGCGTGGAGTGAAAAGGGGGTGTGCGTGGAGGAAAAAGGGGATGTGCCATTACTAGTCCCCATTAATAAAGTCCAGCGTGCTTTTCAATATTAATACTGCCAATTATATTGGCTTAATATTGGCGCTAGGCAATATTGGCGTTTATTAGCGCGTATTAGCAGATATTAGCAGATTTATAATATTAGCACGGATGTTTTTAGCACCCCTTAAAAATTTTCTTAACTGCAATACTATACACGTAGTTATTATTAAATAATAGCTTCTAACGCGGATTTATTACTATTTACTCCTATATTAAACTCCCTTAATATAGAGGAGTTAGAAAGCTTCTAATAGAAGATATATAAGCTATAGGTATATACCTAGTTACTATATAAAGCTAAAAATACGCACTATAAGAAAATAAGGCTTATATACTGTAAGTATTGTATAGAGATAGTATATTACTTAAAGTCTAAGTATAATATCTATTATAAAAAGAAGGAGGGCCCTGTTTATATAAAAATTAATACTTAACTCTAGAATCTCTATACGCAGCTTTATAATACCGGGCAGGAAAATAAGATTAACGTGCTAGCCCTTTAATCTATACTTAACTAGGAAGCTATTACTGCAGCTCTTATTTTATTAATAACTGTATTAAACCTACTATTTTAAATTATTAAATAGCTAGAGTTCT
This sequence comes from Mytilinidion resinicola, assembly GCF_010093595.1. Lineage (NCBI taxonomy): Eukaryota > Fungi > Ascomycota > Dothideomycetes > Mytilinidiales > Mytilinidiaceae > Mytilinidion > Mytilinidion resinicola. Next base: position 159,391 of record NW_022985457.1, on the reverse strand, counting down.
ATATATTTTATTAGTTTCTTAATTTAGAGGTTTAGGGCTATATTATAACAGCTTATTCTATAGTTAATAAGCTAATCTAGAGTTTATTTATAATATAGAAGAATATTATATAAAAAAAGCTTTAGTTAGCAATATCTAAGGTCTACTTCTTACTTAATATCTAGATATTCCTAAACTAATATCTTTACTTAGCGTTTGCGCATACTTTATAGATTGAAATAAAAGACCTTAAAAAGGCCTTTTTGCACTTTATATAACAATATTATATAGCGGGGAGAACCAGTTCTATATACTGCTTCCGATACTCTAGAACTATAGTATTAATTAGAAACTTAGTGCTGTTATTACTAATAATACAACTAACGTATTCTACTACTAAGCCGGCCAAACCACCGAGCCGGCCACTTTTTCTTAGCACGACGAACACCACGTACGAAAGGCAATGCATTAGCAACATAACGATATTCTATCTTAGTAAAAAGGTCGAATTAATCTTGCGCTTCAGGCCTATACCTTAGGCTAAACTTAGAGCGTATAATACGCTGCAGCGGCTTTTAATATACAATATTAGCAGCTCTCCGATTAGCTTTATAGAATTATATTTTAATCCTAAATATAACTAAACTATATAAAGCTTACTATAACTAAAGAGCAGACTATTATATAATACATCCTTAACCTAGATTTGCAAGGGTTTGCGCCCTAGTTATATAAGGTGGCAGATATAGCTAATAAACTATTAGCTATATATAGTAGGATACTAGTAGGTAAGAACTGGCCTATATAATTTATATTGCATATAGAGGAGCTAAAAATAGCTTTTAATTAAGTAAAGAACTGCTAGAGAATACTCTAGGAAGATCTAGAGGTTATTTACGCGTGGTTTAAGCTTATATAAGATATAAAGGTAAAGTATAGTATTATTATTATTATTATTAAATTCTATTACGCTGGTGTAGCTCCCGTTAGGGTCCATGCAGCTGTTCTATCTAGGCTAGTTTACAAGGAGAAACCGTTTGCTGCCATGCAGCGTTCGGATGAAAACCCCGTCCTCTGCGGTGTATAGCGCTGAGCGCTCTTCTCGTTGTTGTATAGCTATTGGGGACACGTGGTAGATCTATCAAGTCCACCACGGAATAAGCCATCGTGATGCGTCTTCCTAAATCTGTCCGGGTTTTGCAGTCGTCCTCCTAGGCGCGGGTCGAGTTGATTCCGGAGTAGTGAGCTGGTTTAGGATTAGCGTGAGGGCACGCGTGCTGTCGTTTCGCACGCGTGCCCTTCGTCAAGGCGTTGGTCCTTGAATTGAATGATGTATGTGGGGGGTAGTGCTGTATAGGCTGCGATATATGTGGGGGCTGCGGTATACGGGTGGATACAGCTGTTGGGTGGGTGCGTGATATAGGCGGCGTAGTATGCGTAGTATGCGTAGTGTGTGTAGTATGCGCAGTATGCGTGGTATGCATGGTATGCGTAGTATGCATAGTTATGTAAAGTTGTAGGAGGTGGAATGCCTACGTCTCCGCCTCTGCCATCTCTCTGGCCACCGAGAGGTATGGCAGGAGGTCCGTCCTTTGGAGGAGCCATTGGGCCACGGCCTTTCTTCCTTTCTGGCTTCTGTAGAGCTGTTCATACGTCCTCGTCTTGGCCTTCTGGAACAGCTCGCCCCTGCCCTCAACGTGTCTTCCGCAACTCATCACAATGTGTCTTGGGGATTGGAGGCTATGCCCGCAAGGGCATGCCGGCGTCGGGTGGCCGGGCACTCTCATACGGTGGAGGTAACCGTTGAGCCCTATATGCTCCGTCCGTAGGTTCGTGATAATTGTGCTCTCTACCTTCGTGAGTCCTTTGTGTAGTGCCTCTTGTCGTTTGCTCCATTTAGTGTCGAGTGCTGGTGTTGGGGGTCCTTGGCGTAGTTCTTTACGGTAGGCTTCCCATTCCTTCTTCCACTTCTCTTCGTATTCATCCTGGATCATGCCACGCCTCGTGCGCCTATAGGATTCTTCCGATTCGCCTTCGTATAGTGCGGCTAGCCGTGATGCCTTCGCCGCGAGCTTGCGGAGTTCGTCGCGCCTGCTTGGGCCGTACCGTGGTGTTCCTTTCGGCCTGTATTTAGCACGGACCGTTTCTCTTATGCGGCTGCATTGGGTTTCGATGTGCTCGCGGGCTGGCCCCTCGCGTGTGCGGTCCGCGTAGGCCACCGTAAGTTCCTCCAGCTTTAGCCGGAGTGGAGGGCATGATGTCTCGTGCTCCATCACCCTGATGTTTGTTGTCTTGTATGCCCCTGAGATAGCACGAAGGCACTGGTTCTGTGCTGTTTCGAGCTGCTTAATCTTTGTCTTGCTGATCTGCTCTTTCATGCCCGGTGTAGTATACCAGGAGGTGCATCCGTACGTGATGGCAGGCCTAATAACCGCCGAGTATATTGTGCGTGCCTTCCGGAAGCTTGCGCCCCAGGTCGACGCCGTGAGCCTCGTAAGGGCCCCCATCTGGGCCGTGGCTTTGTTCTTCGTGGTGTTGATAAAGTATAGTATTTATAATAATAATATCTATAACTTTAATAAGATAGGCTTCTAGATAGGTATAATTAGCTTAATAAAGGTTGTTATAGGCTTAGAGAGATATATAAGGCCTATTCTTATGCAGCTAGGTAATTAGGAATAGATTATAGTTATCTAAAGTATTTGCGCTGCTAGGTACGCAACCCTACTATTTATTATCTATAAAGAACGCGTCTATATCTCTATATAGTATAAAAAAGTAGATATACTATATAATTAGAAGCTCTTAGTCTCTAAGAATAGCTAGACTAATAATATACTTAGTTTTAAGTAGTTAAAGCACTTTAATAAATATATAAAAACCCGTTAGGTGGGGTTATATAGGCTGCTTATCCTAGATAGCTATAAAAGCCATCTTAACTAGGATTTTAAGGATTATTACCTTATATAAAAGATTTTTATACTCTATATACCTCTGTATTTATTATATATACTCTAGCCACTTAATATAGTATACTTCTTACTACTAAAGCTAAAGTACTCGCAGCGCGTATAAAACTTAGCACGCTAACACATCTACTATATTAATAAAAAGGGCTTCCTCCTAGCCTTTAAAGCTGTGTTTTTTAATATATTTATATATAATAACTATAAGAAGGCCTTTTAGGCATCTAGACTAGTTCCTATTAATACGCAGGTTGTTTTTAATTGTCTTAATATATAGTTATATACCCTACTACTAGCACCTCTACTAGAAATGCTATAGTAATTAAAAACCCTAAGTAATATATATAAATTTAGATTATAATTAAAGCTAGTATATAAATCCTTTATATAATTACTAATAACAGCCTAAAAAGGCTTTTTAAAGCTTATTAAAGGAGCTAAAGAAATGCTATATAAAAATGTGCTTATAAAGGCTTGCGTATAAAAGCTTAAAAAGTAATTAGCAGAAGTAACCAAGCGTAAAGGGCGCAAAAGAAAGCGGATTTAGACTGGCGGGATAATAGAGTATAGTATAGAAGTATTATATATAGCTTCTAAAGCGCAGGCAGCGTTTTAGTTATCTAAAAAGGCTTATAGTAGTAGTAGTAATAAACAGGCCCTACTAGCTTAACAGTATTATAGAAACTATAGAAAAACTGGATATAATACTTATATATATAAAAAAGATAAAAAAGAAGCTTCTAAATCTAATATAACTGTATTATATATAAGTTCTTTAGCTAGTTATAAATAAATTGGTGTTTCGTACATAGTGTTCGTCGTGCCAAGAAAAAGTAGCCGGCTTAGTAGTTTAGCTAGCTTAGTAGTGGAATACGTTATAAATAATATCTTATATTATATAATCTAAAAATACCTTTAAGAAAATTATATAGAGTAGAAAGCTCTATACTAATAAATCTAATATAATAGCTATATTATCTACTTTACTATTAAGGCTTTCCTTTTCTAAAACTTAGTTAAAGAAGAAAAGCATTTATTATATAATATTAAAAGATAAGAAAGGACTTAAAGTAAACCTAGACTCTAGGAGAAATTAATTATAATTCCTTAGAGCGCTTAGTAAACTATATAATATTATTATATACACCCGGAGCTTACTAGGCTATATAAAAAACTTTATTACTCTTGCTTAAAGATAAATTCTATTAGATAATTATATAAAATAGAATAGCTAGCATTTAATACTTTAGGTGGCCTTATAACTTTAGTTAGCAATTAACTTTTATATAAAGAAGTATGCTAAAATATTAGGCTAAGATTTCCTTACTCTATAGAACTGGACTACGCTTTATATAATATATAACTTTCTTTAGATTTTCTAAAGGGTTATATTAGAAACTTAGGGCTATAGCATAATAATTTTAAATATTCTCTTTTTAATAGATATTCTTGTATAATATTTTAAGTAGAGTTTTAAATATTATAAAAAGAATAGCTTCTTTTAATCTTAGATTTAAATCGGATAGAAAATATTTAATAAATACTATTTTAAGTTAGATAAATCCCTATTATATACTGCGGTGATTACTCTTTATCTAGAGTGTTGTACAAAGTATATCTAAGTAAATTAGGATAAAAAGTAGCAGAGAGCGACGCTTAAAAAGGTTAAATAGCTTTAGGAGGATTACTAGTTGCAAGCTCTTAAGCCTTAAAGTCTTACTACTTAGCTATCTAGGTATAGGTAAGCTAGGTATAAAGAAGAATTAGACTTATATAATCTAATTATTAAGGATCTAAATAAGTTTACTTTACCTTAGAGCTAAAATAAGTATAAAAACTATATTAGCAATTTTCTAAGTTATATTAGAAAGCTTTCTACTTTTTAATAGTAGTGTTAAGAGTAATAGCGCATATAATAGCCCCGTCTATTACTGCTAGTAATTACTATCTTATTAATTCCAGTAATAAGTAATAAACCTAAGCGAAACTTTTCTAGAGCGCGTTATACAATTTTATAGAAGAGAATATAAATAGGTGTAAAAAGTTTTAAAAAGGTAAAGTATTATAAACAGTAGCAGTAATCTAGACTATTACTTAAGGAAAAGTAACTTTATATAAGTAAGCTAAAAGCTAATTAGAGGATATACTTATATATTACTGTTGCTAGTACTAGTGCTAGTGCTAGTATTAGTGCTAGTAGTATTAAGGTTAATATTAAATAAGATACTTTGCAATAAAGGCGCGCAGTTATATAATAATTTAATATATAATATTATTCGAAACTTATTAATATATACTAATTCTATATAAAGTCTTTTATCTTTAATATTAATAAGTTGTTAAAATAATTATTTTTTAAGAATTGCTGCTAATAATAAATATTTGTACTACAAATATTTGCAAATTTCGCTTATTGAAAACTACCCTAATAAAGTCTCTGCACTATTATATTTAACCTTACTAATACTTATACTGCCTAAGGTAGGTATAGGTCTAAACCTATAATAGTTCTACTAAAAATAAATAGAAATAGAGGCCTTTAAACGTATTAATTAGGCTAAGCATATTAAAAAGAAAGATAAGAAGTTGGGTAATAAAATAATAGTTAAGTAGATAGAGTTGCAGAGTCTAAAGTTAAACCTCTTTAATAAAATAATAGTATTATAAGGACTTAATAGGCAAATAGTAATTAGAAAAGGTTATATTACTATACTATAGAAGTTGTAATATAAAGAAAAAAAAAAGGTTAAGGGCGCAGCTGCTAGAAGTAGGTTCCTGGCGCGTTTAGCGCTAGCTGCTAGTGCGCCCTTCTAATTATTATATAACTATATAACGTTTCGTAACTATAGGTGAATATTGCTTGTAAAATAAAGGAAAAGGCCGTCTAAGGCCTAATACTACTTTCCTCCTCTATAGGTCTAAGCTCTTATAAAAAGTAGTAAAAGAAAAAAGGTTATAAACTAAATAAATAAGCTTCTAAGCGCTGGTGCGCTTAGAAAAAACTTGCTGGAGAGTGCTAATACTATAAAAATTGTCTTAATCTTCCTTTCTAGGTTGCTAGTTAGGCGGAAGAACTTAGGCGGAAGAGCGGGGTTTATATAGGTATTTCTAGTAGAATAGCCAGGCGTTATAGTAGTCTAGCTAATTTTTTACAGGTTCCTAATAGTATTAAGGGTTATCTACCTATTTAACCTTATATTAGATACTGCGTTTAACTTATCTAGAATTAATAATTTTATTAATAAAAAACTTTTTTTTCTAGGTTTTTATTTCTTTATCCTAGACTAAATAGATAGGCTATAGTTCTAGATAAAACTATAAAGGTACTAGATTAGGGTAGTACTAGCGTAGTAGGTTTAGGTGGAAGATATTAAACATTTCTTTAGCTACTAGCTAGTTAGGAAGCTAGACTTCTACTGCTTTACTTCTAGGAATAATTTAAGTAACAGGCTAGAGTCTAGTATATTTATTATCTAGTTTCTTTACAGGGTGCTCTATTTTCCAGTTCCTAGTATTAATATAGACTAGGTCTCCTATCTTAAAAAAAAGGGGCGTTAGCGCAGTGTATATTAGCGTGTTCTGCTTATTATTTTTAGGCCTAAGTAATATTTTCCTAAAGGAATTTAGTAAGCTTTTCTATACTATCTGTAATTTTAATCTTATTTATTATTCTGCTGTCTAAATCTAGGTCTATAGCCTTAGCCGGTTCTAGGCTAAATTAAGGGTAGTAGCTAGTATCTATAAAAAACAGCGTTATACCTGTAAATATATTAATAGTATTATTTACTTAGAATTCTGCTATTAGTAGCTAGTTAACCTAATTATTTTAGGTATAGTTAATATATTTATATAAATACTTCTTTAGCTCCTAATTGGAGTATTTTATTTATCTATTAGTTTTAGAATAGAAAGTAGTAGATATTTTAAAAGATATTCTAAGGCGTTAGTATAAGCGTTTCTAGAACTTAGTAATAAAGTTGCTGCCTTTATCTAAAGTAATAGATTATAGAATTCTATATAAGGTAAAAAGTAGTAGGAAAATCTAAACTAGTGCCTTTAAACTTAGACTATCTATAGAAATAAAGTAGTAGTATTTTATAAGTCTATTATAGACTACAGCAATATTCTAATATTTAATTCCTTAGCGGGTGCAGGCGGGGAAACTAATAATATAGTTAATGCTAAAATATTACTATTACTTATTTAGAATAGGTAAGGGCCTAAGAAAACTATATTTCTTATTCCTTAAATACTTAGTTTATCGGTAAATAGCATAGTTATTATAGAACTTATTAATTTATTATAACGTATTCTATAAGCGAGCCGTCTACCTAAGTAAGCCGTCCACTTTATTATAAAAACGCGACGCGTTAACTTCTAACCACTATACGTTGACAACACAACGTGCAATTAATACAAAATAAAGGTCGAATATGCATGGCTATCGCAGCAATTAATTAGCAGCAATTTAAAAGCGAACGGCGCGCTATTACGACATATAACGTACCCAGAAGCACAATTCGAGATCAACGCGCTGGAACGACCCCACGACGCGATTCTAAGCCTAATTCGAAGAAGCTTTCCAAGCTGGAGGAATTAGTTGTTGTTTAACATATACTCGACCTGGATTCGCGAGGATTTCCGCCCAACCTGCATGCTGTACGAGAGATAGCTAACAAATTGCTCGCCGAGCGCGCCGCCGGCCACGTTGGCAAGAACTGGCCAGAGAACTTTGTTAAGCAAACACCTAAGCTTAAAACATAATTTAATTAAAAGTATAATTGTTAGAGAGCTTTATACGAGGATCTAAAGGTAATTAGCAATTAGTTTAAGCTTATACGCAATATAAAAGCAAAGTATAGCATTCTAGATAAAGATATATACAACTTTAATAAAGCTAGCTTCTAAATAGGTGTTATTTTAACTGGCGTGGTTATAACAGGCTCTAAGCGGTGCAATTATCCAAAATTAATATAGCTAGGTAATTGCGAATAGATAATAATAATCTAAGGAGTTAATGCCTATAGATAGGCTATCCTGCTATTTATTATCTTTTTAGGTAAGTACTACCTCTCTATATAGTATAAGGGTAATAATATACTACTAAACTAGGTTATAGCAGTAAGTAATAATAGCTGGACGATAAATAAGCTTAGTATTACCTGGCTATAGTATTTTAATAAGCATATAAAGGATCGCACTATAGGTATATATTAGCTGCTAATTATTAATAGCTATAAGAGCCACCGCTTGCTTAAATTTAAGGAGATTTATAAGGAGAATAATATTATTACTTTCTGTATACTAGTGTATTTATTGCACCTGCTGCAGCCGCTTAATATTAGCTGCTTTGCGCTGTTAAAAAAGGTATACGGGCGCTAAATTAAGAACTTAATATACTACTATATTAACTATATTATAAAGCTAGAGTTCTTACTAGTATTTAAAGCAGCCTTCTATAACTTAATTATAAAGAGTAATATTTGCGCAGGCTTTTAAGGCGCAGGCCTTATACTGCTTAATCTAGAGGCAGTACTTTTAAAGCTTAATATTTAGCTTTATATACTGTTGCCTCCTGCTGTAGTAAAGGCTTAATAGGAATTAAAAACACTAAGCAACGCTTATAAGCTAGGCTCTTAATTAGCTTTAATTTATAATTATATTTAAAGGTATTAAAATAGCTTGCCTACAGCAATTCTTAATGCGCTTAGCAGCCTTTCTAAAGGTGCTGCAACAATAATATATTAAGCTATACTACTGCGCGATATAGTTGCCAGCCTTTAAAAGGCAAATAAAGCCGCTATAAAGCGCAAGGCGCGCAAAAAGAAGCGGATCTAGAGAGAAGGAACTCTAATAATAGAAGCAGGCTCTTAAATAGCTGCTTAAAGGCTTAATAAGGACGCCTAAAGTAAAAGGCAGCAAGGCGGGGCAGATTCTAGCGGGAGCGCGCGGCGCTGTAGACGCTGCGGCGAGCTAGGGCACAATATTCGTACGTGCAAAAATAATGCAGAGGTTGCTGCAGATTAGGCTATAAGTTGTATATAGTTAATATCTATTAGCGTTGTAGAGCAATTAACGTTTAAGGCCGGTTTTTATAATAAAGTAAACGGCTCGCTTAGGTAGACGGCTCGCTTGTGGAATACATTACTATATTATTATTATTATTATTAGGTTCTATTAGGCCGATTTAGCTCCCGTTAGGGTTTATACAGCAGTGCTATCTAGGTTTTATTTATAAGGGGAAACCGTTCGCTCTATAGCAGTCGGGTAAAAACCTTGTTTTCTATAGTATATAACGCCTTATATTCCTTTTATTTCTGCGCGGCTATAGGGGACGCGTGGCAGCTCTATAAGTATTGCTACGGAGTAAGCCATCTTAATATATTCTCCAGAATCGATCTAGTATCCGTAGGCCCTAGGTTCCAGGGTTATATAGTGTCTAGAAGGTGAGTAAGGTCTAGGGTTCGCGTTAGGGCGCGCGTGCCCTTACTGTACGCGCGTGCCCTTTTTCTTAAAAGCTAAGGTATTAAATTAAAGGATAATAGGAAATTAGGGGGGTTGCCCTATTGCGGGCGTGCCTGTAGTTATATAATATACGTACGTGTATATAGTTCTGTTCTTAGGGCGTGGCTATATAAGTTAGCTGGCTGTATAGCTAGCTTTTCCGTTGCTATTTTTCTAGCTATAGAAAGGTAGAGTAGGAGGTCTATTTAGTGCAGGAACTATTGTAAAACGGCCTTATTTCCCTTATAGTCTTTATATAGCTGTATATATATTCTTATTCTAGCCTTAAAAAATATATTGCCTCTACTATTACAGTATTATTTATAGTGTATTACTATATACTTTAGAGACTATAGTATATGCCCGCAGGGGCACGCAGGTAAAGGGTAATTAGGCACCCTTATATAGTGCAGGTATACGTTAAGCCCTATATATTCCGTTCGTAAGAGCGTAATAATTAAGCTTTCTGCTTTTATAAGCTTATAGTATTTAGTTGCCTAATTTTTATTCTATTTTATATTAAGGGCCGGCGTAAAAGGGCCCCTTTATTTCTTCCTATAGGCCTTCTATTTATTCCTCCACTTTTCCTTATACGCTTCCTATATTACTCCTTATTTTAAGAGCTTATATAAGTTGTTTAACTGCCCTTTATACCTTAGGGCTAGTGCTATAGCCTTAACCGCAAGCCTTTTTAGTATATTACGCCGGCTTAGCTTATATTTAGGCGTTTTCCTAGGCTTATAGTATCTTCTAATAGTGTCTTTAATAGTACGGCATATAGTCTTAATATGCTCTCTAGCCTAGCCTGCGCGCGTGCAGTCTGCGTACGCTACTGCAAGTTCCTCTAGCTTAAGCCTTAGAAGGGGGCAAGAGGTTTTATATTTAAGTATTTTAATATCTGTTATTTTATACGCCCCTGTAATAGTATAAAGGAAGTAGTTCTAGGCCGTTTTAAGTTATTTAATCTTTGCTTTGCTAATTTATTCCTTTATACCTAGTATTAGAAACTAGGTAGTGCACCTATATATAAGAACCGGCCTAATAACTGCTAAGTATATATACTATACTTTTTAGAAGCTTACGCCCTATATTAATACTATTAGCCGTGTAAGGGCTTCTATTTATACTATAGCCTTTTCCTTTATAATATATATATGCGGGCCCTATTTAAGTTTAAAGTCCACCTGGACTTTAAGCACGCAGAGCTCTATAATTAGGCCCTCTATAAAGCCTTAGATATTTACTATAGCCTTTATATTTACTATATTTAAACGGCGCCTTATAAAGTATATAAGGTAATACTTATCCGGGGTAAATACTATACTATGCTTCTTCGCCCACTCTATATACTATACGTGCGCACTTTTAATTGCCCTGTAGTTTTTTTCCGTACTTCTACTAAATATAAAAATGTTAGTATTATCTATAAACCTGTAGGCTATTATATTACCTTTTTATAGTGCCGGCAGGAGCATACTTACAAAGAATAAGAAAAGGATTAGCAAGAGTAAGAATTCTTATAGTATGCCTGTATTAACCGGGATAGTCTTAGCAATATATTTTCTAATAGAGAGTTTTATAGTTTAGTTCTATAGGAATAATTCTATAAATTAGACTATCTATTCTAGTATATATTAAACCTGTAGGTTGTATATTATTCTTTTATAAAATACTCTATTAAAAGCCCCTAAAATATCTAGGCTAAAAAGGAAGGTAATAAGGTAAGAGTTGCCCTTCTATATAGTTTATATTTGTTCTATAAGAAGTTCTAGTACTGTCTGCGTAGATTGTTCGGGCCTTACGCCTATTTAGCTCGGTAGGAGCATACCTTTCTCCTCTGCTATCTTAGATAGTTTTCGTGCTATAATATATTTAAGCAGCTTACCTACTGTTTCTAGCAGTATAATTAGCCTGTATAACTTTGCTGTATTATAGAACGCTTTCTAAGGCTTGCGTAGCACTATAGTAATTAATTTTTTATATAGCTATAGGTAGTGCCCTATACGCACGCACCTGGTAAAGAACCTAGCCAGCGTTAGTACTAGCTGCGTTTCGCATTTCTTAAGGATTCTGTTAGTTATCTTTATAATGCCCGGGGCTTTATCCGGGGCTATTTCTATTAGCGCGGAGAGGACGTTTTCTACTATAACGTTTTATAAGAACTTATATAGCTCTAGGTATTAGTATCCTTTAATATTAGAGAAGTCTGCCTCTATAGGGAATAGGAAGAACTATTCTATAAGTATTTAGGCCTTAGTCTTATTATCTATATAGAGTATTGCGTTATTAGGCTATAAAAAAGGGGGGAATTAAGGCGGTGGCTGTAGTTCCTTTCTAATAGCTCTGCCCTATTTAGCTAGCTTCTATACGCCTTTCGGATCCGACGTAATCTTATCTACTGCGCGGCGCTATACTTTTATACTCTCTTTGCGTATAGCCCTTTTCTTTCTATTATACTGTACTCTGTATAAAATCCAGTCCTCTACTATTTTTAATAAGCGCCAGGTCCTATAGGCCCGCCTTATCTCCTGCACTTCCTTAGTACACTTTATTAACCACGCAGGTAATACTTATTTTAACAGCTTTGCAAGTGGTATAGTTTTGTCTATTATAGCTTATATACACTTATATAGGCGGTGTGCAAATATATTAAAATCTTCCTCCGTCTCCTACAGGTTATTCCGAGTTTCTAGCTTATCTAGCTGTATTGCTAGGTTCTCTTATACTTCTTTCTATACTATATCCTTCTACAGCCTACGCTGCGGGGGTTCGGCTGCCTTTAGTAGTAAGATATCGAACTCTATATATATAGGCCGGTGATTAGAGTTGCAGTTCTATTCCTTTTATACTATAGAGGAAATTATTTGTTCTGTTAGCTACCCTGTTGTAAATATAAGGTTAATTATAGACTATAATATTCCTCTTACCTATATTTCTAGCCCTTCCTCTATAGCTAGGTCTATGCCTGCTTCGCGCGTAATGCGGAGGAGCTCCTCTGCTTGCTTTTTAATTTATATAACTTAAACTCCTTTCTATAGTAGATAGTATAGGTTTATATCTTTAATAAGAATATATTCCGCTTCGGTATTATTTAGCAGTAGGGGTAGTTCCTGTATAATACTGTTAGGGTTCGGGTTATAGATATTGTAAATATAGATCCTTTTTTCCTCTGCGCAAAAAAAGAGGGTGTTAAAATCTAGTAAGTAGTGCACAACCGACTACTTATTAATATCTAGTTGTTTATTAATATATATACAGGCTTTTATATATTCCTCTCCTATATACAGTAGATAGTATAACTTTATTATATGCGTTGTATACACTGTATACCCCTGCCCCTGCCTGCGTAGGTTTCTCTATAGTTTTTATATAGCTAGTACTATAGGTTACAGGCTGGCGTTCTCCGCCTTTTTAAGGAACTCCTTCTAAGTTATTAAGTTCTTGTGGACGTTATACTGTATAATAGTGAGGTTGTTTAGTTGTTCTAATATTGGCTTATCTCGGTGTTCTCTTATTGTTTCTTAGCTTGCCCGTTGTCTACCTAGGTTCTTTGCTCAGCGTAGATCTATTAGTTGGCTAGGTTGTCTTATAATAATAGTATTTAAACCTCTCCGCTTAATGTTAGCTAATCGCCTCCGCCGTACGTGGTTTATATAGCTAGCTGTGATAATACTTCCGGCAGCGTAGCTAATTGGTTAGGTCGCGTAAATTAGGCGGGCTGCGTTCTACTTCCGATTCCAAATGCCTTGTTAATGGCGGGCTGGTCCTTATCCGCTATAAGTTTATTATGCTATATAAGGCTAGTAGTAGTATTAAATTAGCGCGAAATAAGTGCGCTTTAGTTCTTTATAACCTGCTATAGAATAGTTATATTATTCTATATATAGTTAGCGTTAGAGAGCCTTATTTTTAGGTATAAAAAGTCGCCTGTTTATTTTAAGGCGGCAGTTATCCTAACCTTCTATTTTTATTCTAGTAACTTAATAGTTAGCTAGGAAGAATTAGTATCCAGCCTTAAGTAGGTGTAGCGGCATCTATTAACAGGTGCTAGTTAGGTTTTCTAGAAAAGTAAAAATTTCCTTAGAAACTAGATCTTCTGCGTATATAGTTGCTATTAGATTAGAAGTTAGGGTTCTATTAGGGTCTAGAGGTCTAATTAATTCTAGTTTTTAGCTAATAGCTTCCTCTAGATTATTATTAAACTTATTACTGTTCTTTTCCTTTTCTATAAAGTAAAGGCGTATAGTGTTAACTATATTATCGGAAATATAGTTATTAATTTAGTTGTCTTCTACTTCTATAGATAGAGTAGTAAGAGTAGTAATAATAGACTTCTTTAATATAGTAGGTTTTATTCTATCTAAAAAATTCTAAGGCTTTAGGATTACTTAGTAGTTAATAGTAAGCCTGTTATTATCTGTTCTAATAGGTATATCCTATTTACGCCTAAAAAGGGCGTCTGCTTTAATATTTTCCTTTTCTAGCTAATAAACAATTTTAAAGTTAAACTAAAAGAGGAAAAGGCTCTATTTAGCCTAGCAGCAGCTAAAAACCTTAGTAGTTATAAAAGACTCTAAGTTTTTATAGTCGGTTATAACTAAGATTAGGTTTTTAGGGTTAATACTTATTAGTTCCAGTTAGAATTTCTTAAATGCTTATATAATTGCTATAAGTTCCTAGTTATAGATATTATAGTTAGATTCTACTAGAGTATATTTTTTTTAAAAAGAAGGCTATAGGGTATAATTTGCTATCTAAACCTTTCTACTTAAGGGTGCCTTCTACTGCTTATCTAGAGCTATTGTAATATATATATATATTTTTATTAGGGTTAAAAGTAATAAAGATCTAGTTTTTTTTAAAGGTATTCTTAAGTTATTAAAAAGTAGCTTAGAATTCCGATATAACTTAGACCTTAGTTAGTTTTCCCTTAGAATAGCCTGTGCCCTTTATAGTATTAGTTAAAGAATATATAATAGCGGAGTATTCTATAATAAACTATTAGTAGAATCCTATAAAACCTAGGAATTCTAGAAGTCTAGTAATAGTATAAGGTAGCTGCTAGTTGTAAATAGCTTCTAGCTTAACTAGGTCTATTTTAATCCTACTTATAGAGATTATTAGACTAAGAAACTTTACTTTAGTTATATAAAACTTGCTCTTATTAATATTAGCGTATAGTTCTTTATTATATAGTTAAGTAAAAATGCTTTTTATATAAGCAGGGTATTTTTTAATACTTTTACTATATACTAGGATATTATCTAAGTATATAGTAATAAACTTATTAAAATACTTATAAAAAGCAGTATTAATAAAGCGTTGGAAAGTTACAGGTATATTATACAGCCTAAAAGATATTACGCAGTACTAGTAAGTCCTATAGTAAGTAGAAAAGGCTATTAGCTATTCTATACCCGGCTTTATTTGGACGCAATTAAATACTGCAATAATATTAATTTTTATAAAGATTTTGGCCTTAAATAGCCTGGCTAAGGTTTTTTAGATAAGAAGTAAGGGGTATTAGTCCTTAATAGTAGCATTATTTAGTTCTTAGTAGTTAATATAAATATATATACCTTCTCCGGGTTTCTATATAACTAGCAACAGGGAACTTATATTTCCTAGGGCAGGTTTAATAAACCCCTTTACTATTATATTGTTAATATACTTTTAGATAGCTTTAAGTTCTATTTAGGATATTAGGTATAGTTTCCTTAAAGGGAGTTTAGCTCCTTTTTTAATCTTAATATTATAATCTTTATTAGTATACTTAGGTAGTATATTAAAAAAGGGGTAGTAATAAAGGTCCTTCTAGGCGCTATAAAGCTCCGGCATTTTAGCTTTAATAGCAGTGTCCTTTTTAGGATTTATAAACTTGCAGAAATTTTTCTTTATTATTTTGCTAACCTTAATCCTGTTTATAGAGACTTCTAGCAGTATATTATAGGTAAAAAAGTAGGTTTTAGCTATTTTACCCTATTTTTTCTACCTAGTATATTATTTAATTATAGGTCTAGTATAGTATTTAATCTCTATACTATCTATAGTATTGCTTAGTGCAACAGGACTAGAAAAGTATTATTTTACAGCTTCCTGCAGCCTCTTGCGTACGTTTTTTATTATAGGTGCTAAAGAGGTTTTAGAAATATATCCCGGTTATAAGGGTAGGCTAGTCTGCGCTTTTAGTATTTCTAAGGGTTATATTGCAGGCAGGGCCTTAACTATTACTTTTTAGTAAGTAATATTATAGTACTATAGATAGTAGGCGCTGTTAAAAAAAACCTTTTTTTATTCTACTTATAATATATAGTTATAGATCTTAAACTAATAGTAGCCTAAAATAAGCTTATAACGCCCGCAGCTGTATACTATATAGTAGCGGAGGATTTTAAAGTGCTTTCCTATTTATAAGGGAAACTTAGCGTATTCTATTATCTACTTCTTAGGTCTATTAGCACCTTAGTAGGAATATACTCTTTTTTTTCTTTTTTAGGGGTTAGATATTTAGGTTTAGTTAGTGCGCTAGTTTATATAAAATAAAGTTATAGAAAGCCCCGCAGTCTAGAAATACTTTTATTTCTACTACTTAAAAGTTTAAAAATTCTGCTTTCCTAAAAAAAATAGTTTTATTTCTTTAGATAGTTTCCTATCTATCTAGCAGTTTCTAAAAGTGCTTTCTATTATCTTTTTTACTTTTATATACTTATAACCCTTAACAGTAGCTATTATTAAAAGTGCCTAATTTTCTAAACTGCTAGAACTATTAGAGTTGGAGCTAATATTAGCTTCCGGCTTATTAATTTTCTTAAATTCTAGTGCAGTTTCTAAATTAGAAATAGTATCCTATATAGCGCTAACTTCTTAATCTGCAAGCAGGCAGTTAATAGCGCGGTAGCTTAGTTATTTATACTTAAAGTATTTCTAGTTAGTATAAAGATAGTTGCGGCAGGCCTTCTATATAGGAGTTATTTTTATATTAGTATAGTTAGGGTTACGCTATCTAAAGAAAGGGGTAAGCTTAGCACTATTGCTATTACTAGAAATAGAAGAGCAGTTACTGCTATTATTAGAAGCAGGCGGTTAATTATTACTAGTAAAGCTTGGCTAAAAAGAATAAGGTTAGTCCGGCTTGCCCTAGTTATTAATACGGGGGTGGGAGCTAACTATTTTCTTATTTTATTTAAGAATTTATTACTTAGTCTAGTTTTTAATAATATAGTTTTTAATAGTATTAAGGAACTAGGGGAAGTTATCTATACTATAGGGCATACTGGATATAGTATTACTAATCTAGTTAGATAGCTTAGCTATTATTTTTTTAATAGCCTCTTAATCTAACTAGTTTAGTAAACTTTAGATAGTTTCTATAGATAACTTAAGTAAGTAGAACTATAATATAGCATTTTTATTAGGTTTCTAAAATAGCATTCTATAGATGTTTTTATAATAGAAATAGATATTCTTAATTCTAAAAAACTAGTATAGGAAGGAGAATAGCTTAAATAGTATTTAGAAATAGAAATTCTTATCTAGGTTTCTTTAGTATACTAGTACTGCAGTATTATCTTCTAGTTTACTAGCTATAATAGTAGCTAAAGTTTTTTAGGATATACCTATAAAGTTCTTAAAGTAGTTCTTAAAATAGGCTAGTATACTATTAATCTAAGGCTATAATATAGGTAGGTCTCCCCTAAACTTTTCTAGCTTAGAAAAGCCCTTAATATACGCTATAGGGTGGAAATTATTATACTGCTATTTTAGCTTATCTAGGTAAGCTATTCTAGTTTTTCTAGATAGGTTAAATAGAGTAGTAGAAGCTATAAACAGTTCCTAAAATAGGATTAGAAAGGCTAAGGCACTATATCCAGGTGTAGACTAATAAAAGAGAGGAATAGAAAGGTCTTCTAGGTAGTTAACTAGTAACTATATACAGACGTGTTAATAGTTAGCTTTTAGCTCCTAGATTTCCTTAGCTAAAGCTTAGTTTTTTACTTCTAGTTTATAGTAGGCAGATTCCTATTATTAAATATACTTTTTAGCTGCCTTCTTTAATTAGGTAGCTGCCTTTTCTGCTGCCTACTAGGCCTGTCTAGTTTTAGATTCCTGGATAATAGTTACTATATTATTATACTTCTTCTATAAGGATTTATATTTAATTTTCTATTTCTTTGCTTTTTCTTTTAGTACTTAAACTATAGCGCAAATGCTAGCCTATTAGTGCTAAAGGTAGCTAAAATTAGTATTAAGGTAGTTAAAATAGATAAGGTGCTTTTTAAAAATTTTGCTTCTAATAGGTTATTAATAAAAGTAAAAGCTAATAGTAAAATACTGTTAAGAAGCTAAGCTGTTTTAGTAGGGTATATTTAAGCAAAAGTAACTATTATATTAAGATTACCTAAACTATTCTTAAGTTCTTCCTCTGCTCTAGGCTTTAGAACTAAATCTAGGTTTACTATTTTAGCTCCCTTAATAATATTTCTATATACTGTTCTAGGCCTAGTTTTATATATAATAGTAATTGCTTAGTTATATTAGGAGGTAATAGTTTTATTTTAGAGGTTTATATTAAGGTTATAGCTCTATACGCGGAAGCTTATACTAGGGAACTTATAGGGTACTTAATCTTTAACCGCTATAATAGTAATATTAGTAGTAAAATCCTTTTCTACTTCTATACTACTAGATAATTCTTTATTATTAGATTTATCTATATCCTAGTCCCCCTTTTTTTATTAGTTATATTTAATATCCTAATACATAAAGGGCCTAGAAAGGGGAGAAAGGCTAGCTATAAAGTTAGTAATATTCTTAGAAGGTATAAAGGTAGAGAAAAGGTTAGAAAGTAATAGTAGATTAGACTTTAAAGGCGGTATTACTAGCTACTTACTAGTAGCTCCTAGGTACTATACTATAGAGCTAGATACTTTAACAGCCTTACTAAATATACCTAAAAAAGTATAGCAGGAATTAGTAGGGTTAACGCCCTTTTTTAGGTTTATTATAGCGATAGCAACCTACTATAACAGGTAAAATAGTAAACTAGGTTTCTAAGTGGCTAGGATTACTAAATATAGTCCTTATAAGGATAGTAGATATTATAGAAAGTATTATAAAGTGTAAAAACTTAATAGGTAAATAGCAATTAGAAAAGGTTATATTACTATACTATAGAAGTTATAATATAAAAAGAGAAAAAAGGTTAAGAGCGCAGCTACTAGAAGTAGGTTCCTAGCGCGTTTAGCGCTAGCTGCTAGTGCGCCCGCCTGACAGTTATGTGACTATGTGACATCTTATAACTACAGGTGAATGTCGCTTGCAAAATAAGGGAAAAGGCCGTCCAAGGCCTAATAAGTATATTACTTCTTTAAGCCGGTATAGCGCTTTAAAAATATATTAATAAAGCAGTTTAATTAGTTATTAAAAAAAGGGAGGGTACTATATAAAGTAGGTTAAATACTATTAAAGAGTTAGGAGCTAGTTAAGCTGTATATTTCTTTTTAGGAAAAAAAAAAGGCTAATATAGATACGGCTACTCTATTTATAAGTATTTTAAAGGGGATAGCTAAGTAATAAAACTGTTTTTAGATAAAAAGGCTTATAAAGTAAGTATAGGACTAATTTATTGTAATAGTTTTTAAATAAGTTAAATTAGTGAAGTAGATATACTATATCCCAGGCATCTGGTCTGCGAAGTAAGACAGCTATTATCCTCCCTAAAATGATCCGCTGCATACTTAGGATAAGCTGAGATGTTGTTAGACGCATTCGTTCGAATTCTCGTCTGTGCTCAGATCGCTTATAACTCCTAAGAACGGCACCGCCGCAGAAAATAAGCTAAAAGCGTTGATCAACAAAGGGGCGTTCAGCGTGGAAGAGGGAGTAGTCTGGAGAACACGTTGGAATGGTTCCGACGCCGAACTTGCTCGCAAGCATGGTGATGTCCATGAACTTGACGTATTCGGCAGGTAATGTGAACCAGTTTTTGTAACCGCCAATCCCGGGAGGGAGAGTAATGCTATAGGCGATTGCGTCCGGTTTATACTCCAAGGTGCCCCACGTAAAGCCGCCTGGTGCCATGTATAAGTCCAGGGACTGGAAGAGCTAAACACCAAGGTCTTCTGGGGTTAGAGCGCTTGTCTTCGCCTGCATTTCCTCTGCGATTTGCTTTGTTATATTATAGAATGCTTGCGCTGCATCCTCTGTGCTTTGTCCGATTATTTACGTCGATTCTGCCAATAACTGTCTCCGTCTGGTTTGTCCTAACCCTGAAATGGTATTAATAAGTGATCAAAATTAATGCACATCGCTGGTTCAACTACCTTCTTCCTAGCTGCCTCGAGCCGTATAAAAGTTGGACTGTTCTTAGCCAGATATTCTGCTACAGTTTTGTTTGGGCCAGTCGCGGGATTATAGATTTAAGGCCCGTTTGGTGTCGACAAACTAGGTATGTCTCGCTGTGGTTCTGACATAGCAACGTGCTAGAATCCGCCTCACGCTAAAGAGAAGAACCAGGGTGAAGAAAACAGGAGCCTGGAAGTATGTAGGCTTACATTTGATTCCAGTGCTGGCGCATTGCTTGGCGGGGGTGTTTTGGTGTTGCAGCCTTTATATTTAAGGCGTTGCTCAGCCTCTCCAACACGTGGCACCATTCACATTAATCTCTGCTAATTCTTCGTAATCTTATCCAAGCTATAAGAAGGTGCGAGTTTTGCCAGCGGTCGACGCGAGTTTCGGTTTAATGCGCATAGAGAGTAAGGTGATGCTATAACTAGCTTTGTTACTAACTATGACAATATCGGAGCTAACTTAATAGTGTTAAATAAAGATGGCTGTTTCTAAGGACCGTACCATCTAATGCCTAATTTAATATGTCCAATTTGTCTTCTTCCGCGAATGTTTGAGTTTAGCAAAAGTAAGAGAGGGCTAGTAAAACAGTTCTAGCATGAATGCCCGCCTTCATCCTTTCCCCGCAAAGCCCCGCCCACCATTTTACGTCCATCTAATGATGAGTCATTTCAGGATCACGTGTAATTTGAAATCTTGGGAGCGACATAATTAGTTCGTGATTGTCGAATAGACCTCAAATTTCGAATCTTTGCCTTTTGCCATGCGAATTAAAACTCCTACAGTTGTCCTGAAGCTTGCCTTCGAATACCGCCCGGTGGAGTCTTAAGAATTTGAGAATCGCGCGCGGCTAAAAATAGACAGGCCCAAAAAGAGGCCCATCTTTCAGGGTCAGGCTCGGTCCCACCCTTCGCGCTCGCTTCATGCCTCACTCGTTCTCTTCCCATCACCATCACCACAGTAAGCTAACATGGACAAGGCTAGTCTGGTACTGGCACAAGGCGTTCCTCCTGGCGTGCCTAAATCATTCCGTGCCCTAGCAGATTATAGCGATGTGCAGGGTGTATTGTATTTCATTTGGCACAATAAAAGACTGTCCGGCAAAAGCATTAATAGCCTCTGCCGTGGCCTAATCGCATGCAAAAGAAAAGCTAAGCCTAATCAGACTTCCTCGCAGTAGAGCACTGATGAGGTCTACCCGAGGGTTAATCACGCTTGCTTTGTCTTGTTCGTTCGCCTCAGCTTTCCCCTGTCCTTCGCAAACTAGATTATAGCTCTAACTGCCTCGATGTTAGGCTTCCGGTCGAAAATGGTATCCTCGACTGCCCCTTTCAGCTTTGTTCTCCAAACAACCACTTCTCAAACTGCGCCGTATTCAAACTCTTCGGTACCATTTCCCTCGTCGTCTTCCACTTCGTGGAACACAGTCCAAAGCTGCTATGCTCTGATGGCTTCAACGCAAGAGACTTCACCCTCTGCGTCTCGGGGCTATCCTCACCCTCACAGACAACCCTGGCCTTATACGCTCTCTCTGCGAACACGCTTGCCCGAGCCTGGTCTCCATGCGTGATGCTGACTTGGAAAGCGTCGTAATAGAGCCTGGCACTGCTTGCCGTAGCACACCCGCCGTATTCCTCCTCCAGAACTTGAAGCAGCGAGTGGCAGTCCCCTAGAACTTCCTTCGGGCTAACCATCATCCGAAATGGATCCCCAATGGTGTCGTCGAGGCCTTGAATCAGTATTCGGCGTGCGTTGCTGGCTTGGAGCTCGGAAGGCGGAAGAGAGCATCCGCTGCAGTTGCAATCGAAACCGAAGGCTTCATTCAGAAACGCCTGTCGTACGATATATGGATCCCCTCGGTCATACGATATTGTGATCTCTTCTCCGGCTTCGATGGGTCGGACCGCGTGGATGGTTTCGTGTTCCACGTTGCTGTTCCAGCTGTGGTGAGAATTTGGAATACAGCTGTGATTGATGAGGCAGGCCGTGGGGTAGACTCCACCCACAGGCGAGCCGGGTCCGCAGGGCAGAGCGTTCGTCTTGACAATGCCGCTGAACGGGTACTTTCCCGGAAAGTTATTGCGGAGGGACAGGAACTGCCGTTGCGATGCTTTGGACAACGCTTTTAGCCTTGCCGCGAGGACCGGCTCCAACTCATTGGGCGGCATGGATCGAACTGTGAGAAGCGGCTTCTCAACAAGGATACGAGTACCTTTGGATATGTTGAAACGGGCGACGAGACCTTTGCCTTTTCCGAGGATGTCCTTGATTTCGAAAATCGGAATGCCAAGCTCTTTGATGGGATCAGTCCCGTTGAGGAAAGATGCAATGCTGGTGTGGATCTCGAGCTCATCTGGCTGTGAGTAAAGGATTTAGACTTTGTCAAGAAGCAGGAACGGCGAGATTACGACGGCATGACGGACCTGCTCATAGGATCTGATTGATTCGTGCACTTCATTCCAGTCGTAGTTACCAAAGTGGTCGAAACCTTCATTCCAGTACTGGACACGGGAGCCGAAGTGAACCTTCGCAATACGTGTAACAGTATCGATATAGCTTTCTACTCTCGTGGCTGCTGCGGTGGGCCCCGAAACCTTCGAGCTAAAACGCAGGAACTTGTGGCCCTCAAAGGGGAGTATGGGGTGTTCCCCTGCTTTGAATATAATGTAATTCGGCTTTATCTCAATTTGAGCGTCATCTTTGTAATGCTCTTTGATGAAGTTGATAAAGCGGTCCCAGTTGTGTCTATCAACGACTCCTTTGGATAGACGAGGAACCATGTCGAAGCCGGCGTCGATTCCCATGGCTGCCCTTTGATATTAGAATCGCGCAAGCAGTAGTACTAGGTGATGAAAGAGGTGGATACAGGATAAACCTTCTAGTCCGAGGGGAACGACTCAGGTTGAAAATTGATGTGAACTCTGTCTTATTTCGGGGGCCCGAAGGCCAAACTATATACTACGTAGGAAGTGACTGTATGCATAGGCAGAAGCACTAATTGGAGGCAGCAGTATGCAGCATTAGGCAGGGTAGGCCACCGTACCCCAACCCCTCTCTGTAGAAGTTGTAACTGGCTAGGCATGTAGGCAGCTACTATGCCAGCAACTCCAAGTCTGTACGTAGGTGACCGTGAACCGTATGAGTTGTTGATCCTAGGTTGTAGCTGTTACAACCCGAGTGAACGAGTTTGTGTAAGCTTTCTAGAGTGCGGTCAGGAACGATGTTCCCCACTACGTTCTATTGACTTTGTCTCCTTGCTACCTGGTAGTATATCCCTTCTGTTAGGAGTATTCTGATATTGGAGACCAGCATAGCCAACCTGGCGTCGACGTACAGGAATCAAGGCCCAATGGGACGCAGCGGAAGAGCTGGAGGTTGCAGCCACCACGAAACTCAACGAACACTTGATTGGTATTGTTGGTCTGCCGGCACGAGGTAGGCTTTTTGCCACGTCAGTCTTGCTTGCATGCTTTCTTGTTGATAATGCTTGGCTCGCCAGGGTGACGAAGGAAAGCACGCCGAGTGGCAGAAGCCCATTCTCTAATATACCGTCTCGCTAGATAACTTCTGTACATGGCAATATTCATCGGAGTAAGCTTGCATGCGCGATTTCTTTTATTGGAGGTTGTCTATAGCCACTCTAGGTCCTCCACTCTAAAACCATCTGGAAACTGAGGATTTGACTTGGCAAGCGTGCCGGATCAACAAGAGATCGTTCCAGATTCGCGAACAGAGACGATTCGACGGAGGTGCTGCAGCTAACTTGCCATGGCTTGACAACATTGATCAATCAAGACTGAGCCCGATGATGTCTGATTCATACATGTATTTCTTGTGAGATCAAGGCGCAAAGTCCATTGTGTTGGTACTGTTCCACAACAGTGGCGGTGAAGAACTGTGGTCTTTACTTCGTCATCGAGAGCGTTGCAGAGATAGTATTGCTCGGGCATAGTGCGCTACCGGTCCCTTCGAGTCTGGAGAATACATAACTCTGTGGTTCCATCCAGAGGGAGCTATCAATCTGCCTCTCTACTTCACTCCTCTTTACAGCAATCCTTGTTCATTCTCGCCATCAATAATGAAAATGGTGCTGAAATCTTTCCAGAATGATGCTCTGAACGGGCTGTGCTCCAAAGACCAATCAGAGCTATTGGACTCGGTTGATTGTCTCCGTTCGCAAGGTATCAGCCATTATGTGTCCTTGCTACAGATTATTGTGTGCGGCGACCAGTCCTCTGGGAAAAGCTCTGTGTTGGAAGCAATTTCCGGCGTGTTATTTCCTATCAAGAGCAGTCTATGTACCCGATTTCCGACAGAATTGATCCTTCGCAAGACGTCGAAGATTGGCGTAAGCGTTTCGATCGTCCCGCATCAATCTTGCAGCGAGCCCGAGCGTCTCTCTCTCACCGGCTTTGAGGAGAAGCTAGATAGCTTCGATGAGCTGCTGAACCTGATCGACAAGGCAAAAGCGGCCATGGCCATCTCTACTTTCAATAGAGCATTTTCAAAAGATCTCCTTCGGATAGAGGTTTCTGGCCCCGACCGACCACACTTAACGATCGTAGACCTGCCAGGGCTTATTCACTCCGAAACGAAGCAGCAGTCTGCATCGGATATCGAGCTAGTGCAAGATGTTGTTCAGTTATATATGGAAGAGCCAAGAAGTATTATTCTCGCAGTGGTCTCCGCAAAGAACGACTATGCAAATCAAATCGTGCTGAAGCTTGCCCGAACTGCCGATAGAGCGGGCACCCGGACACTAGGTGTCATTACAAAGCCCGATACTTTGATACCCGATTCTGAAAGTGAAGCAATGTATGTCTCTCTGGCGAGGAACCAAGATGTGGAATTCCGTCTAGGATGGCATGTACTGAGGAATATGGATTCCGAAACGGGGAAGTGGTCTTTGACAGAACGGGATGCTAAAGAAATAGAATTCTTCTCTTAAGGAATTTGGGAAACCCTGTCTGGGTCACTACTGGGAATTGGGAAACTGAGGGAGAGGCTCAGCAAAGTCCTTCTCGCGCAAGTCGCTGCCGAACTTCCCAGCCTGGTCGACGAAATCAAGAAGAAAACCGATGCATGCCGCAGCCGATTGCATAGGCTTGGCGAACCAAGAGCAACTCTCGAAGAGCAACAGCTGTATTTGCTTCATATGAGTTAATCATGCCAGTCTCTAATTAAGGCAGCTATTAATGGCACCTACAACGATCCCTTTTTCGAAAACGCCAGATCAGATACTGGATATTACAAGCGTGTGCGGGCCGTCATACAGAACCTCAATCAAGTCTTCGCAGAAGATATCGCTCGAAGAGGTCACCGTTACGAAATTATCAATTCGCCGCCCACAACTCCGAACTCCGGAGTAACCACCAGAGCCAAGTTTATAGAAAACATAGGACACTTAATGAGGAGGAGTAGGGGCCGCGAATTGCCGGGGACATTTAATCCAATAATAGTGGCAGATTTATTCCTGGAACAATCCAAGCCCTGGGAGGCCATTGCTCGGAAGCACATCGAGGGAGTCTAGGATGCAGCGAAAGAGTTCCTTAGTCTTCTAGTTTCACACGTCGCCGATGACTTATCCTCCAGAATTCTTTTCCAGAAAGCCTTCGAGCCCCAGCTGGGCCACTTGTTGGAAGTTCTGAAGGGGAAAACTGCTGAGTTCCTGGCACCGCATCAGACAAGTCATCCGATCACCTACAATCACTACTTTACTGAAACTATCCAAAATGTCCGGAGGGAGCGAACCGAAGCCGAATACAGGGCAATCCTCACAGATTTCTTCGGGACATCATCACTCCTTTCCGCAACAACCGGTAGGTTAATGGATCTGCGCCCGCTATTGAAAGCTCTTATGCAGCGCACTGAACCGGACATGAATCATTATGCTTGCTCCGAAGCCCTGGACTGTATGGAGGCTTACTATAAGGTTGTCTGATTTCGCTACACATTAGTCCCAATCTTCGGAACATTATAACAGATTGTTGGTTCTACTTGAGTAGGTTGCTATCAAACGATTCATCGACGACATCGCAATCGAAGTTATCGAAGTCAACATGATCTCGAGGCTTCGTGATATTTTCTCCCCTATCGAGGTTACTTCGATGACCGCCGAGACGGTGGCTAGCATCGCTGGCGAATCCGAGGAGAATCGAGCACAGCGCGAACAATTGACCAAACAACTGGACGTTCTCATGAAAGGCTCTGAAACCTGTAAACGGTTTATGACAGTTGGAGTCCTAGGTATGACCCTGCCTCGCTCTAGCCTCGCTGATTGCCACTCACGTATGTAACAGATGCTAACAAAGCTCGGCTCAATACCGCTAGATCCTATTCTAGCGAGTCAGATGATGGTTCTGGCGATCCAGTGGATTGTCTGTCGAATTCGCCTTCTTTCTCTATACGATCACCTTCCGTATTGTCTCAAGAGCCAGTGGAGATCGGGGAAACGGCCGATGAACCTCTGTATCTCGAGGACCCTGTACCTGAGCCAGAGCTGATGAAAGACGAGGTGTCGTCTCTTAAAGCTTACAGCTTACGGAAGAAGAAGAAGAAATCAAAGGTTGCAGAAGAAAAAGAGACGGTGGCACAAGCTCAAGATCCGTATTCTGAGGAATAGCCGGCGTATATAGTTAGCATCAATTCCATGGTTACCAATTTATATCAATGACGCTCCAAATTGCAAGATTATGAACTCTACATCTGGAACAATGCGTGTAACATGCGATTCTGTATACTTTCACCAATAATCAAGAAGGGTACTAAACTGTAGGTCCATTTAATTCTGCGTAGGTGTTTAATTAGAAGTTATTGCATTCGGAATTGCCCAAGCTATCGCTCGTCAACCTAGAATAAAACATCTAGCCTACTGTTACTGATGTCTTCAGCGCCGTGATATCGCCTGCCATCCTTCTAGCCGCACTCAGAGCACCACGTTGCCCTACCCTCCATAATCCCCCAGCTTACCTGAGTGCCGGAAGATCTGCCGTTCACACAATCCGGCAAAAAGCCCGCAAGTATATCCACGTTCTTCAAGATACGATAGCGTAGAATGTTCTGAAGTGGTGACTGTGGATGAGTGCGGTACGGGGGCTTTACTGTCTAATGCCTCCAAGTACGGCGATCGCACCGGCGATTGCTCGTGATGAGGAGGGTGTGGAGAGTCCTGATTTGTAGCGAAGGCCTGTTAGATGGATAAGCATGGGAGATAAATGACATACTCACTGGTGCGCTTGAAGCGCTGCCTCTTCCTCGAACGCGTACACTGTGTTAGACCTGCTACCGTTTTCTCTGTAGCGCAAATCCAGTATGCATAGGAAATTTTTTAGGACGAGCCTAATTATCACCCCCCTTTTTGCTACATATCACCCCCCCTAGATTTACCCTAGCTCCGGCCCGTATCAATATTGTTCCACCAATTATATTCACTCGCTTGCCGCTTGTGCAAATCGGAGGGGATGTATTCACTCTATCTACTCTACCTAGTCTAGTAGCGGAAAGCTCCTAGATAGCCACCTCTTAATTGCTAATTGAAAGTAACGTCGTATACACTATTATACCAAGGTCTTACACCTGAAGATCCTTCTTCCCCACGAATAGCCTCCTCCTTAGGAGTAGACAGAGGGCCATCCTTAAGGGCTGGTTGACTGTTAAGGACTAAGTAAGTAGAGCCCTGGGTCGCTGTTAGGGTGCCTGCTTGTCCGGCGGAGAGATCCGGTGTTATGTTGGTGAATTAAAAACTATTGCTAAACACAATTACAGCCTAAGTAATAGTCTAACTGGTGGAACAAAGTTGTTACAGGCCGGAGCTAGGCTAAATCTAGGGGGGTTGATATGTAGCAAAAGGGGGGTGATATCCAGCAAAAAGGGGGGTGATAATTAGGCTCGTCCACGAATAATCGTACACCCTCTACTCCCCTGTTACTTCACCACCTTCTGATTGGCTTAGAGGGTTGCTCCAGAGCTTCCGATTGGCTTGCTTCACTTGCTCACTAATTCCGAACGCTGTCTCCAAATGCGGCCACGTAGCCTCCAGCGCAGCCTCTCTGATTTGTGCAGCTGTATATACGGCCGTACGTGAGCTCGTACGCGAGGCTATACAAATCAGCATAGCTATACAGCCTCTCTGTTTTGCAGTGCATCCTGCCCGATTTATGCAGCTGTATATACAGCTCGTATGTAAGGCTGTACGTGAGGCTGTACGTGAGGCTGTACGTAAGGCTATACAAATTGGAAAGGCTATATAGTCGTACGTAAGGCCGTACGTAAGGCTATATAAATCGGAAAGGATATACTGTAAAACGGAGAGGCTGTATAGCCATGTTGATTTGTATAGCCTCACGTATAGTCTCATATACAAGCTTATATACGGCAGAGATGCACGTGCAGATAGACGTAAGGGTGAATGTTCGGAGGCCTCCTACCGGACCTCCGAGCCAATCAGAAGCGGTAAAGTAGGGGGTGTATAATTATTCGAAAGGGGGTGTACGATTAGCCCTCCCCATTTACTAACGGGGGCTACTAATCGCACACCCCCTTTTCACTAATCGCACACCCCTTTTTCACTAATCGCACACCCCCTCCCCCCTGTCGCTTCACCACGTTCTGATTGGCCCGGAGGGGTGCTCCGAGGCCTCCGATTCGCTCGCCTAAGTCGCTCACTAATTCCAAATGCTCTCTC
>NW_022985457.1:56225-130087 GCF_010093595.1 Mytilinidion resinicola | reverse complement strand
TAGACTTAGGCTTGTACATAAGGCTATACAAATCGGCATACATCCTTTCCGATTCGTGTAGCCATATATATAGCCGTACGTAAGGCCGTACGGCCTCGCGTATAGCATCACGTGTAGATGGACGTATAGGTGAATGCCCGGAGGAAGCTCCGCGTTAATCCGAGCCAATTAGAAGGTGGTGAAGCGACAGGGGGGGAGGGGGTGTGCGATTAGTGAAAAAGGGGTGTGCGATTAGTAAAAAGGGGGTGTGCGATTAGTGGCCCCCTTACTAACCCCCTATTTATTTAGTTTATAACCTTTTTTCTTTAGCTACTCCTTATAGGAGCTTAGACCTAAAAAGGAGAAAGGTAGTATTAGGCCTTAGACGGCCTTTTCCTTTGTTTTGCAAGCGATATTTACCTATAGTTATAGACAGTTATATAGTTATCACGTGGTTCCGTGGCCGTTAGGAGGGCGCACTAGCAGCTAGCGCCAAACGCGCTAGGAACCTACTTCTGGCGGCTGCGCCCTTGCCCCTCTTCTCTTTTTGTATTACAAATTCTATAGCATAGCAATGCAACCCTTTCTATTTGCTGTTTGCCTATCGGGTCCTTATATACTTTATTCGCTCTCTATTAATTGCATGTTAGTTCCTGGCTCCTTCTATCTTAACTATAATTAAGCTTGCATATATATATATTTATTATTTCACACCAAGCACTTCTCTTTATTAGTTATTCACCTAAGTAGGTATATTAGATAGATGTAGGATTCGTAGATAGATTATTAGATCTTCCTTTCTTATCCTAGGTCTAACAGAGGTTAGTCTAGTACAGATGCGTTAACGTGGTGCTTAAGCATGCTTGAAAATTTTCAAAAATCTCTTCTCTTTTAATATTGAAATCAACCCCTTTTTCCCAGTTATTACTCCATCACTGATAATCCGAATCGCTTAGCCTCATCCACCAGCAACCCCACTACTCCTCCTTTTTGATCCTCTTCGAATACTCTGCTGAGCTTTCTGACCATCCAGCATTCATTACCGCCAACCCATATAGCTAGCCTTCGGACTACTTAATCCTGCTCGGCGCTTCAAATTTTCGCCATCCATCCCGAAGCACCTGCGATTCAGTCTCTTGCTTCGAATAAGACCAAATCAGCTACCTTCTCCTCCACATTCGCCTTAAATTGTTGCTCCTCGACCTCTCATAATCGGCCTCCTATCATCACTGTATCAAATCGCTAGGGTGCGACGACGGTCTACCCGACCATCTTATCCTGCCCGCTCGTCTTGACCTTCTTTCTTCCAATCTGTCATCAATAGGGTAGTATTTCTAAGATTATGCTCAAGCCTGGAATTAGAAAGTGCAGAATGGTATGCGTGATGACGACGTTACCAGCTCGTTTCTCTCTTGTATTTGGCTCTCATTTGAAGGTTGTGTCATTACGCTCAACTGGTTCATGAACGTGGGCTACTCTATTAGTGGTAACATAGTGATCTAAAGAGAACTTTAGATGCTCGGCAATCACCCACTCCCCATATTAATGGCATCCAAATCAGCTCCTTTCTCTATCCCACCTTTCATCTTTCAGGAACCTTGACTTGAATTGCTCAAGCTTCATGCCCATCAGTACCAGCGCTTTCCTCTTGCCCCTCCGTCAAACATTGGACAGCGTTCTCTAACTATCTATCGTTCATCACCGCCGACACAAATCGCCCTACTCCGACCGCGGGCTACTTGACCGCCCTCACCGCCCCTCTTGCCGACAACGAATCAACGATTGCTCCTCTCCTGTTCGTCATCCGTCTCTTGTCGGCTCCAGCCCAACTCATTCGGCTTCGACCACGGTCTGCTTCAAGATTTTCTACTCCCGACTCTTCCCCTCTCTTTTATCCTCCTTCCATTGCTCTTTCATCCACAGCGACTCAAGTCTCTCGGCTTCAACCGCCAGCTACTTGATACTCTCTCATCCCGGCTTCTTTTCAACTCCTCATCTCTCTTCCACTAACCACCCTCCATCCTCACCGACTCAAGTCACCCTAACCCAGTCTTCTTTCGCGCCACGGCCCACCACGCTTTTCCCATACGGACTCTCATCCTTCCGCACCCACATTTCCTACCTCCTTCCCTCTCCAAGAGTTCGGTACCTGTTCCGTCTCTCAACGGTGCCTCCGCTAAAAGCGTCACGAGGCATATTGGCGCACCTACAAACATTCATCTTCGGGTATGTACCTCATCTCAACAACCTTGGCTCTTCTACATTCTCCACCGCACATCGGCTCTGATGTACTGCTGGCTTGACTCCATTCATTGACGGTGCGTTACAAAGATAACGGTCCGCAAACCAAACCCACCACGGCCGCCAGCTTGTCCGTGGATGACAACTTCTTGACACTGCTGCCCGAGCTCGCGTCGACGATACACATTCTTACCACCTCACTTGGCGAACTAAAGTTGGTAAGTGTAGTCCAAGTCATGAACATGAACAAACGCTTCCACCATGCAGGGTTGCTTGTCACCTTACTAACCTTGGCAACACAGTTCAGCATCCTTCCTCCGCTAGACCACCGAGCCTTCAACAAGTGAGGAGGTCGATAGCTTCTTCCGGAATCGGTGTGTCCGCCACTGACTCAACGATAATCATGGTTTTGAACTATGACGTCCTCACGCGGCCAAACCAGCTGTTGGTAGACGGCCTCGTCCAGGAGATTGCGAGCAATTTGGGAAAGCCTTTGATCGAGTGTGTCAACAAGGAGCATTGTCCACGGCAACAAAACGCGGCTGGACAACGGCTCGCGGAGGCAGAGCTTGATCCCCGTAATTGGGGCCTCGGGAACCTGAAGCTACTCCTACAAATGTCCGCGATGAGTCGCAATCCCAGCAATTTCTACGACAGACTGGTGACCGAGGTTCGCCAGAGGCTCAGAAGGGAGGGCGACAAGACAAAAGAATTCTGGCTGACAAAATCCGACATTGAATCGGCCATGAAGAAGTTGGCAAGATATCGTGGTCTCGATTATGTGGCAGCTAAGGGAAGACGGGGAAATGTGCATGTCGGCTCCTCCGCCTCAGAGAACCTAACCACAGCCTCGACATTTGAAACAAGAGCAAGCAGCAAAGATGGCTTCTTGCAACCGGACGGTAGAAGAAGACGGACAGCTACAGCTCGTCCAGCGGGATACCTGGGACCAGGAATGGAACAATACGACAGCTACTTTAGTCAGAATGCCCGAAAGAGATGGCCCGAAGACACAGCATCTCAACCACCAAGCAAGCTTGCACGAAGCAACGCTCATGCGCCCCGTGCTGACTCGGCCCCCATCGGTGGTCTTGCAAGAAGTGACCCAATCCCTGTTTTGGTGTCCAAGGAAAACGGCTCTCCGCCAAAATCCCAGTTTATGAAGAACACATCCGCTCTCGTGACCACTAAGCAAACAGCCCAATCTCCAGACGTCTCTCACATCCCAGAAGTAAAAATGCTTAACGTCCCAAAATCTCCAGAAACAGCCTCTTCTTCTAGCCTGGAGTCTAAAGCCTCACTGACTGACGTTTATCTAACCACTTCAACTACCAAGCCTCAAAGTCTTAATCGCCTCAAGTCTGACCTGGAAGCTGCAAAAGCAAGAGTGAACCGCCTTCTAGTCCAGCAGAAGATCAAAGAGCGGGATAAGGAGAGCACTCTAGAATTCGACCTAAAGGTGACAGAGGCGATCGAGAGTGTTAAACTTCTTGAACGAGCGAAGGTCATTTTTATTGAAGATCAAAAGGAGCTTGCTCAGATAAAGGAGGAAGATACGCTAATGAAGGAGGAACTCAAACTTGGGATCAAGCAGGAGTCTATGGTACAGGAACAGGACCACCAGGACTTAGAGGGCAGGGAAATCTACACAAGACCAGGAGCAACCAGGGATACCGCTGTTGAGCTGGATTAAGAACATGCAATGCGGTCCTAGGGACATGCATTGGGATGATGAAAAAGGAGAGTGTTTATTCACCTCATGGTTCTACTATGATAAGTTAAGCAGAATGGTTCTCTAATAATAGGGGATTAGGCTTAAGGCATTTTATCTCAGACATAAAGGTTGGGACCTTAATTTTAAAGCGGCCGGTGGGTTCATCGAGCTTCTGTTACTCACTCTTCAGAGGTCGACACTACAGTCATTTCTGGGATACTTCATTTTTTATCTTCACTTTCTAGTTCACGACATGTCTGGATGGAGCTCACAGCAGGAGTGAGGTATGACGAAACATTTCAGTTCAGCATTCCGGCTTCTAAGGTTCGGAGAGCAGCGGATGAGTAGCGTCCAAAAGGCCTTTTTTCCTTTCATCTCATCTTTGCCCCCCATTCCATAGCTCATACAACGGTTCGGCATCCAGAATCCAACACTCTTACATTGATAGGGCCTCGAGTCTCATGAGCGACACCAAAACATTCACTGAGACCAACGGTATGATAGCCCATAACAGCTTACGACAGTTTGGGACAGTTCTAGTACAGTCCCAGCATAGTACAATTGAAGTAACACTTGCAGTAACACTTACAGTAAGGCATACAGTAATCATTGCAGTGATTAGACTTCCTTCTGTGCCTGCTCTTCACCTCATTCAGGGTGACTCGAAACTTTCCCCTCTCACCGATAATTCTCGACATA
This sequence comes from Mytilinidion resinicola, assembly GCF_010093595.1. Classification (NCBI taxonomy): domain Eukaryota; kingdom Fungi; phylum Ascomycota; class Dothideomycetes; order Mytilinidiales; family Mytilinidiaceae; genus Mytilinidion; species Mytilinidion resinicola. The sequence goes on along the minus strand of NW_022985457.1, from coordinate 125,454 downwards.
ATGTCGCTTTACTGGACATAACGTCACATAATTTCTTTCCATTCGCCCACATCCTCCGTCACCGCTCGAGACCAGCCGCTTCAAACTTGCCACGCTCCCAAGTTTACCTTCAGTAATCTAACCCGCCCTCTTCAGTCCGCAGCCCGTGAACTCCTCACCCGGCAGAACGACCGCGGCTAAACGGCCTTCTCCGCACTATCATCACGAACGAACTCGATCACTACCTATATTCAATACCTCACTTCCACCTCTCCAACCTTCACAGACTGTCCGCAGCCGTCCATCATCGGTGACACCCATCCATCACTCCGCCTAGCCATCTCTCACACCGCAACCCCACTCTTCCTTCACCAAACCCCACGCACGTGCCTTCCAATCGCTCACCATCACCACCAACACAGCCCTCGCCGACCCTCCCGCCCATCATGGCTCCCGGCCAAAAGCGTAAGTACGCCCTTCTCACCCGCATGAGCCAGATCCACGTCGACGGCCTAATCCCCCAAATCGCCGCCAACTGGAACCAGCCCTCAATCCTCGACTGCATCCCCGCCGAGATCCGCTACCGCATCCACGACAACAATGGCAAAGTCACTGAGGAGCCTGAGAACAATCCGCAAAACTGGGGGATCCAGTTCTTGAAAGAGCTGTTCGATTTGTCGGACCACACGAAGGGCAGGCTCGAGGACGTGCAGCGGGAGTTGGCCGCGGAGGTCAGGAAGAGGCAAGAGGGTTGGGGTGGTGCTCCGTGGTTGCGAGATTGGGACGTCATCGAAGTGCATAAGAGGTTTTTGAAGGAGGCGGAGCGGAAGGCAGAGGAGGCAAGGCGGGCTGATGCAAAGGAGGGCGAGAGCTACCAAACTCTGGCCGGGGGAGTTGGTCTGAACACAGGCTGGACGGCTAGAGCTGAGGAGAAGTCGGATGCGGACCACGTCGTTCCAAGCCGCCCCCAACCGCGTACGTATGGCGGCCTTGGAAACATATATCGCACTTACCGGAGACGCTCTCCAACGGACGCAGACCCCGGTGCGAACGATGAGGCAAACGAGTCAGGAGATGACGACAACTCCTCAAACAGCTCCGAGGAAAGCTCAGAGCCTGAATCAGTGGAGGACTGGTATGCCCCAGAATCAGGGTCCCAGCTGACCCGCAAAAGGCTTCGACTTGGAGACACTCACGGAGCTCCTCTGTCGCTCTCTCCAGATGAAGTAAGCCGCAACCAGAAGATATCGGACTTCTTCACAGCGGCTTCGAAAGCAGAGGCGCCTTTGGAGCCACCCAGGAGTTCAATCCCTCCAGTTGAAGCAGCACTAACCCAACGAGTAACGCGCAGTATGCGGCCTCCATCGCAGACGCAGCCGACCATCAGCGTCCCAGGAACTCCACCTCCTGCCTACGAACCCGTCCCACGCAGCGCCAACACTGCTCACACGGGTCTCCCAGATTCCCCACGGCCATCGACTCTAGCGGCCTTCTCACGGACTGAGCCTATTCCACCAGGGCGACAGCCCGACCCACGTACGCGGCCGTCGATTGTCCCCATCTCCACAACAGTCCGCCGTCCGCACCGCTTACCCGCTCCACTCAGAGCGCCAAGTGGGCCATTCTCCCTCGGCTTCCGCAATGCACCTCCCCGCTTCTCGCCCGCAGTCCGCCGTCCCGAAGCCTTACCCGCTCCATCCACAACAGCTCCAATCCCCCCTCGCCTCCCCCGCCTCTCCCACCACCCCATCAAGCGCGAGCCCACCCCCATCCCCGCTCTAGCTATCAAACCCGACCCCGACACCGCTGCCCTCACTCCCGCCTCTTCCATCCACCCTACCCCCTCCACCCCCTCCCTCCTGCGCCTCGAATACCTCGCCGCAGCCGCCGCCTCGCGCGCCGCGCAGCTGCGGTTGGAGATGGCGCGGCAGAGACGAGCCATTTCTCCTGTTCAATTCTCGTAAGCTCGAAACACCTGTACTGCCAGGCCATAAAAAGCACGGCTAATGAGAGACAGACCCAAAGGCGGGGGACGGGGGAGTTCGATGGATGAGCCGTTGGACGTGGATTCGGATTGATTGGGCAGAATCGGAGAAGGGGAGGGTGGGGGTGAATTCAGATTGGATGACAGAGTGACGTATGGAGGGGCAGAAGAGGGGATGGCGGCAGTTGCGGCAGGGGAGGGAAAAGTTGATCTATTGGTTGGGATTTATTGAAGTTTGAGGGATTTGGGATAGGGGAGTTGGTTTTGAGGCATGCGGAGTTTCTGAGATTTGCGGGCGTGGGGGTTACTTTTGGGGGTTGCATACTGAGATGAATTAGTGAAGGGAGCGGGGAAATAAAAGCATTGATATGACGGTTGGACTTTGCAGTGCTGAGCGTGATAGACTTTGGGACACTCGGAGAAGCTATTAAGGGTGGCACAGAGAAGTTGACGGTGTATCAATGGAGCGTTTGAGAGGAATCTAACTTTTGGGGTGATGAAACTTCCATTGTATGAAACACGGGTGTTGACAGGAAGTGCTTCCGCATCCTAACGGATGTCGAATACATCGAACTCAACATTCTTAGTGAAAACCCTCGTCTCTCATCTGCAATTGCAGGAAATTTCAGAGAACATGACACAGAAGCAAAAACAAAACAGTTACCGATGAGCGAACCCAATGGCTTCGACCTTTGCACCCTCCCGATCGCCAGTACATAGATGCTCGTGACTACTCACAGGCCTCCCGAACACCAATATACAAAAGCCTAGGATATGCTCTTACAAACGCCAGTATCCATGATTCATCGCACAGCCCATGCATAGCCAAGTACACTCGAAAGCGGTATCCTATAGTGTGCGCTTTTTCTTCGCGGCGCGTCTCGCAGGCGTCTCGACTTCGGCCGTTACAGGCGACTTAGGTTTCCGCTTCCGATCATCAGAGGCCGGGCGTACTGGCAAGGTATCGAGGAGGACGCTAGATGAACGCCTCGGAGTCTTGACCTGGGTGTCCTGAACCTTTGTCTGAAGCGACGACTGGCGGTACTTGACGTCCTGCCGCTCCCTAGAAGCGTTCAGATTAACGAGGATCGTGCTAATTTCCTTGCGAAAGCGTGCGCTCTCTCTCTTATGAAAACTGATTTCTTCGCTGGACCGTACGCACTCTTGCAGGTGGTTCTTCTCTATTTTGCGAAGCCGTACGTTGTCTTCCGCAAGATACTTGTTTTCTTCTTTCAGTTGCTCGTTCTCCTTCTCCAGCGTCTTGACCTTCTCTTCGAGCTTGCGGATGTCCTCATCGATCTCCTCTTGGGCAAGCATGAAGTCGTCGCCGTAGCCATAGATACCGTGCTTGCCGACAGCGCGCGATACACCCTCCTCGCACTCGGTGACATTGTTCTTGCCGCCTAGGACATGGGTCTCCAGTTCCTCAGATCCGAAGATCCAATCCCCGCTGTCGTACGTTACCGCCATCTGCGTGTCAGCGGAATCATGGTACGCCTCGACAAAGCTATCCGACGTACAGCCTTCCTGAGGGGTGTCCTGTCTCGGCGGGGAGCTGCGGAACTTGTCATTGCTGCCATCGCTATGGAAGAGGCTGTTGAAGGAATCGTCACTGCTTGGGTCCCCGTCGCGCGGGCAAGCTCCAATGGGGCCTTGGACATTGCTGCAGTCACTGCGACAAGCGTTAGCTACGTCTCGGCAAATTGCGCGGGATCAACACTTACGGAAGGCCACCGTCGTTGTCACCATCTTCATTCTGCTGCCGATTGAGATAGGCGTCAAATCCAGGGCTGGGCGGCGTGCGCGCAATATACGTGGTGAGGTTCCGGGCGGGGCGAGGATCTGGCACCCCATGAATGCGTTCGTAGTCGGACATGCCGGGGACTGGTGGAATTCGGAGGCCGTGAGAGCGGGCGTAGGCAAGCGCGGGAGGATGGTTGGCCATGGCGGCGTTGAAGGTGAACGCACGATGGACGAGAAGGAGCGCGGTGAAGGATTGAAGGCGAGAGCGATGTGGGAGAGAAAGGTCGAAGAAGCGAAGCGGCGCCGTGGTGGAAGTGACGAGAGATGGGAGGGAAGAAGAAGTGAAGTGGTTATCGCGAGGTGGATGTGTCGTCACCTGGTCGACCAGGCAAGTGCGAGCTCGCATAACCCGCACAACGACTACAAGACACTGACCACGCCCTTCTGCTTGGGATTGCTTGATTGTATCTGAGGTATAGATGAAATGAAATGATAGAAGGACGCGATGGCGTGAAAGTCATCCACGTGACAATCGTTCGCCTCGTAGGGCTATGCCCTGATGCTTCACCGTTCATCTAGAGTCACACCTACCTTTTTCCAGCACGTATCGAGATCGCAAGCCTACAGCAAGCGCAATAAGTCAACATAGTCATCTCTGCGCAGTATGTCTAGCCCACCACGCCAGCCTTTTGCTCTTCCAACACGCTACGCGATCTACTACGACCTCGACGCCGGAAAACCGGCGTCACCCATAAGGATCCTTGGGGCTTGAAGTTCAACTCGGTATCTCGCAGATTCCAAGGATCAACATATATGCGTATACCAATATCCTCGGCTGACCTACATTTGAAGACGCGGAAGATGACATAGATGTTCGTTGGCCGCTGGTCTGGCCTTATCTGGTACTCTTCCATCTAAAAGATCCCCCTCAGTCAGTAATAGAGACACTTACAAAGGTACAAACTTACCAATCGATATTGATTCTTCGTCACGCAAAATTGGGTATTGGCCTGGTTCTTCGTCGTCTTTACTTCAATGAAGTAATTGATGGGCTGTGCAATAGTCGGATCGCCGCCGTGCAGTTCAGGGAACCCGCCTTGGCATTCCCCACGCAGGATCTGGGTAAGCTTGCCGGTGTCATCAGTGCAGACGAGATCAGTCGACTCAGGGAACGCCCAATTCTTTACATCCTGGTATTCTTTTAGGACGTTGGCCACGCGACGATTCCTGCTCTGCCAAATGTCGATATTGAAGTTAGGAATCAGCTCTTGTAGAGTCTCATAAACCTAGAGAGGAGAACATCAGCTCAATCGCAGGGGTTGTTTCAAATGACTCAAGACTTACATGGACTTCACCTGCTATACCGGTGACCATCATGTCGGTTGGTCGCACCTTATGTCGGCCACGACCTTTGGACATAGAGTGTGGATCATCATCTGCTGGAGGCGTATCGGGAGATGCTGGATCACACTTCTCTGTGCTATCTATGATCATGTCGCAAGACGTGTCATCGTCTGACAGTTCCGAGTGTTGGCGTGTCCGTGATTCAGCGCCGAGGTGTGCATCCATTATTCTTGCGCATGAAGTTGACTTGCTTCTGGTTCTTAAAGGAGAACTCAAGAGATCGTTGCGTGGCTTCGGAGTTATCGGAGGAGAAGGGGACCGTATCTGGCTCCCGGCCGGGCGTTTGAAGCCCCGAAAAGGAATCGGAGAAGAATCCCGGAATCTGGGACTGCGTCTGGGGGATTTATCTGTTGTTGGAGGAGTCCGCACGTCTGAATTCTCGCCGCCATCACCTTCTACAGTCTCCCGAACGGTGTCCTCAGAGTTTTCTTCTTCTGAACTCCCGTATGCACCATGATCGTTGAGAGTGGCTTCTCGGCCACTTTGCTGCTCTCTGACCTCTACCGGTAATTCTAGCCGCGGCGTTCTGGGAATCCAAGAAACCGGATATATGTCTTGCTCTTGCATAATATCCTCAAGTGCCTCGACTTTAGCGCCAAGGATCAGGGATATGGCAAAGGTTGCCCTATCCGAGGGAACTCCCAGGAGTTTGCGGACCAGATCTGGAAGCTGTGAACGATAGCAGGCCTGGCGCTGGCCGTAGTCATTGGGGGCGTAAATTTTGAGGCGCTTGTCCACAACTTCGGAGTGAAGAGATATCCGGTCAGTGTTTACCGTGATTGAGCGATTCTGTAGGCGGAGAACTAGTTTGGTAGTAATGCTGTCTATTGTATAGACAGTCAACTGCAGCAGCTGCTCATACAGACCGGTTTCTGCATGCAAGCCCATCGTGCTGTTGAATTTCGCTGCACAGCTGCTGTTCATTAGCCCCACCTATACATTCGAGAAGTGCTAGGATGCATCAAATTTGAGTAAGGGATGGAAATATGTTCGAAAATGGAATGCGTCTTACCAATAGAGAGCATATGCTTGTGCGCGTAAAGTCAAGGTGAGGTCTTCGTTTTCCAAACCTTCTTCGCTAGTCTCCGTATGCTCTGTAACGGCGACCGATAGATAGCGATCGTCTAGCTTGAAATGACGGAAGAATGAGTCCAAAACTTGCCACTCTTTCAGCGAGAAGTCCAATAATACTGAACGCCCCTCGAAGGCACTGCCGAAGCGAGTATGGTCGAGAATTGCGAAGTCCTCTTCTAAACCCTTATATTCAAGGACGTTGTCAGAAGTTTTGAAAGGGAGGAACTTTGCCCCTCGAAGATGTTCTAGAGCTTTGCGCAGCTTTTCGTCCATCCCTTTCGTGGCTATCGTCATTCCAATCTTCATCAGTGCCTGTCTAATGAGTTCCACCGGCGGCCGTGCCAACTCGGAGAGTCTTACGAGCTCTGGTACTAGTAGCTCACGCCAGTTGACGGTCGGCGCGCCGAAGTGGCGAAACACCTCACTGCCGAATCGCTCGTATTCGGGAGCAAGATATAGTTGGTTCGGTAGGTCATCGTAGATAGGCGTATCATGATGTCTATTATGCGGTAGCATAGCTCGTAGCTCCGATGGGCATTTGAATACTTTCTCTTTCCATGTCTGCAATATGGGCGTATCCTGCAGCAAGTCTACGATTCTGCTGTAAAGCCCTGCCCAGGGAGACTCCATCGCATCAGAAGGCAGAAATTTTAGCCATGAATGTCGTAGCCGATGCTTCTTCGTTGCAAAGACGGAAATAGCTGATGCAAACGCGTGCGCAATTCCGTCAAGTAGAAGTTTGTTCAAAGCAGAACTCAAAAGACTCTCGCGGCCTGTGTTGATCAAGTTCGAGTGAACGAGAAACTGTACATAGAGTCAGTCTTGACTTCAACGACTTAGCGGATCGATACTTTCTTACAGGTAGATGAGAGAAACATTGCATAGGAAGATATGGAGGAGTATGTCGACTTAAAGCTGAAATTTTAGGTTGTCCAGTGAAAGAATCAACCGGGAAGGCAAGCTGGACAATAGCGGTGGAGTGCCCGTAGCGATGAAATTCATCCGATATTTGCTTGATATGATGTCTGAACACATGATAATTGGTCGTTTCCTTCTTAAATGATACCCGTTCCGAACCTAGAAAGCATTGTTCCTGGTGTGATAAACGGACAAGTCCGCCAGCGAATCCCTTAGTGTCTCTCGTCACGGCGCTCTCGATCGTGATCCTAGGTTGCTTAGGTTGTTCCGGATATTCGACGGAGATGGTGAGCTTATCCAGGTTCTCGAGGAAGAATGTCGTCGTTTTAGGAAGGCCTTGCAAAGCGCGAGCGAGATCTTGGTAGGCATCGCATACATGATCTTGGAGCGTTAAAGTGATTCTTGTGGTTGTGTTGTCGGGCAGCGCCATTGGTGGTTCAGGTATGGGTGTGACGGCCTTGAACCCACTCTCGCCTTGATTGAGGATGGAAAATGACCAGGTATCAGATTGGATATGGACCTTTTTGGCAACTTCGAAGACAGATTTGAAGCCAGCTTCTTTCTTGTCGATGGAGCGATCGTTCCCTGGAAACTTGTTTGCACTGAAACCGGCCTCGCAGATTGTAAGGACTTCGGCCTGTGTGAGGCCATCGTCATTGGTCTCGATAATGAATGCCGATGGTGTGATCTTGAAGGCCACTGATGGGCCCATCCCTTTTGCAGAGGCCATGGTGTACAGCAAATCGTCTGCAAATTGGATGATGTCATACAGGAACTGGTAATTGAGAGGGTTGGTCTGCTTTGCTCTGTGAACAGTCAGTAGATGTAAGATGCCAATTGATATTGTGAAAATACATCTTTGTTGACTCAGCTCTTGCATTATCATGATGCAGATATTTGGGTCTGATCTCCACTTCTGCCTCGTCTTTCGTCAAAGGCTCTGGGCCTACCAGTGTTTCGACCTTTACAGATGGCATTTTGCACGGAGAAGCCTGCCGAGATAGTCGACTTGGTGATATGTATCAATGCTTCACTCGCGTGATGCTCCTAGTAAATACATAGTTTGCTTGGCCGAGTGATGAGATGCATGAACAAGTACAAAACAATTTGCGGCGAAAGGAGGTACTCTGATAGAGAATATGATCTGATTGTAATTGATCTCGACATGTCGACGTATAAAGCCCATATACCAGCCACCTCTACCTACCTCTCTTCCGTTGCTGTGCCGCAGGAGTACATGACCAGGGTCACGTTTCGGCCGTTCAGCTTACCAGGAACTATCAAGGCACACCAGCGAACTAGTCAAGATAAGAACCTACTGCCGACAATGCCATCCCAGAGGCATCCCGTGTCCCCGGAGCTGGACTCCAGAATTCCCCACGGATCGCGAGTATCTGGCGTAGCCGCACGAGGCTGAAACGTTTTGCAGCCCCAACCATAGATATGGCAACGGAAACGGCAGGTGGCAAAACCGGACCCGGGCTATCAACATATGCCGACGGCCTCAGATACCTGAGTGTGACCGTTATAGGGTCTATTCCCGCGTTCGACGGCTAGCTCACGAAGAGGACGACGGGTGATAGGAGTTCCGATCTCTGGGAAGTCAGATATTAGGGAACGGGCGAGATTCTCAGCCCTTGCGTTTCTCCAAAAGCTCTCTAGAGTCTGCACGTCGGACGTGGAGAGAGGCTGCAGATGTTTCAAGCCTGCCTTAGGCGTGCTCATGTCAGATTATTCAAAATCCCTCTTCAGCTGGAATGTTGAGGTATCAAGGGGCGTAAGGGATAGTCCCAGCTTCGCGATACATCCCGTAGAGTGCCATTTAGATGGAAAGAGTCAGATGCTACTCACTAAAACGAGTGGATGAGATTCGAGGTGTGACAGATGGATGGAGGGCGAACTGGTGGGAGATTGGCGAAAGCTAGTAGAGGGCTTGGCATCACGTGACACGTATCGCCTTTCCTCGACCTACCTTGTATCAAGATGGCAAAAGGTGTGGAGGAACTATAGATGATAGTGCTCAGATTCCTCAATTTTTTGGGGGGGTTTTGTACAGGCGTCTGATTTGGAGTCCAAACTGGAACCTTTCTGCCGAGATGTGATTTTGGGTCATAAACCGAACCCTTTCGACCGCGGTGCAATCTTGAACGCATCCGGATACTATTTTGACGAGTGTTTAATCTTAGAGTAGAACTTCGATGTATTGTCCACAGGGTCAAACCGGTTTGTAACGGGTCCAGATCGTACATTCATATTTTTCTGATTGAACGATCATTCTCCAATCACCGAGGAGCCCCTCGACACAGGCTCGCTCCATAACCTCAAACTCGATATGAACCTCCTATTTCGCAAGTCGAATCTATAAAAACTGATTCCAAATTCCCCGTACTGATACACTAAGCACATGATCCTAAACAAACGAAGGACCAATCAACCGCATGCCTCTAGAACAAATACCATGCTGGCAGCTCAACCTCTCCTATATACCTTATACTCCCAGCTCTCCGCATCCCCGGCTCGCTAGCTGCGCTTTCCCTTCCCTTCTAACATTTAGTTATACTGGCCGTCAACAACATTCCCCTACGCCGTCTTCTTCCACGCCGAATACACGCCAATCAGCGAACTCGTCGTCCCAGCAAGACCAATCATACCCTCATCCAGATTCGCAAAGCCCAGCGCCGTCGCCGGTGCGCAGATATCACAGCAATCCGAGATGAGCTGTTTCCGTATAGCAGCAGATTCCCTAATAAAGATCATCACATGTCAGCACCCATTCCTTGGTAGATCGCAAAACCCCAACCTGCACTCACCTCGCCAGCTTCTTGCTCTCCACCACCTCCTCCCCCTCCTTACTATCCCCCAACCGCGCCGCGCGCTGGCGCAAGCTGTACAGCGAATACAGCCCCGACGCGATGCTGAACGAGAGCCCCGTGAACCAAAAGCGGTAGGCCTCGCGGCCGAGTTTCTGCGCGGCGTCGAACTTGCGGATCGCGGTCGCGTCCAACTATCAACTCATTAGCCTCTGTCCCTCCCATACCCAATATCCCACATCCCATCCTCAAACCATAGTCTCGAGGACACTCACAATCGTCAGATTATCCAGCGTCAAGTACCCCGCATACCCCAGCTGCCGCCCCACCGCGCAGTACCGCAGCACGGGGTCCATGTTCTTCGCGTCCGCGGCCACGGCCGCGGCGCGGAAGTGCTCGACGAACTTGCCGACGCGCATCAGCTTGCGCGTGGTGCCGAATTGCTTCTTGAGCGTCTCCCAGGGCTGGATCGAGGATTTCGGGTGGTTCGTGCGGTAGAGGTACCAGGCGAGGAAGCGGGAGAAGTATTGGAGGGTGCGGAGGAGCTTGTCGCGGCCGACTGGGGGAGGTTAGCTGGATGTTGGGATGAGTGGGGTTGGGGAGGAGAGGCGCATAGGGAGCGGAGAGGGATTGAGTGAGGCACCGTAAAGGTTGGGGCTTTCACTGGGGGAGCTGGAAACGTGAACGTACTCGTTGTCGCGACATATCTGAGGTAATGCGACACCGTTGGGTGGTAGATGAGGGCGTCGGCAACCATGACGAGGGTGTTGTGCTAGCTATGCTCGAGGCTCGGAGATGCAGTTGGTTCGAGGGTCGGTTTAAGGTGGGAATGAATGCTGGAGCTGCGTTGCGATGTATATTCTGTGCGGTGGAGAGGAGCGGTGCGGTGGTAGTTTTATCGGGCGCAGAGGCTCGTGACAGCGGTCGATGTTGATGAAAGCCGGGTGACGTTACCGAGGCTTGTCTGAGGACCGAGAACAATGGAATGACAGGCGGCACCTGGGTTATCGGAATAATGTTCCGTAGAGCTTCTATGGTCTCTACTATCACGAATCTACGAACGTCTTCAATACATAATTATATCTTATTCACCATATCAAGGCATTTGAGACTCTGCTTATGAGCAGCCCCACAGTCTGCGTTGGGGAATTCCCGGCGAAGTGGTCCCCGAATCGGAGCATCACAAGCAAAATAGGGCTGCGAGTTCGGAACGTCCACGTGCGAGTCGCAAACAATGAGATGCCATAACGAGTATTATATTGATACGCTGTTTGGATGCCTCCGAAGCACCGGGTATCATAAAGGCCCACTCACGCTTTTCGAGGCCTTCCATGACTCCTTTTAAATGCAAATCCAAAAATATATGCCGGAGATCTTGGGATCTGCTTCCTAAACCTTGTAGAAGCAGAAAGTGTGATAGAAACTCGCTGCATCGAGTTCCTCCTGCCTCACCAACAGCCTTCCGCTCCGATCGCGGACATTCATGCGCTCACTGAGGGGACCCAGCTCCGGATCATTTCGTTCCTGCTCCCAAACGTCCTTGAAGGCGGCACGATATTGCAACTCGAGATTGTACTCTTCTGCCAGTGCTCGAAAAGCTTCCCAAGGCACGACGTATTCCGGGACCTCTTCGACCGCCTCCTCTAGGAAATAAAAGTACTTCCAGCCAAAGGGAGGCCTGAAGACACCATCTGTGGGCGTCTTGCCTGGAAACTTGACTCTGTAGATGCTGTTGCCCCATTCGACGCCCTCGTCTTCCAACTCTCCATCTTCCTGTCCCTCTTCCTTCTCCTCCTTCTTCTCCTTCGGCGCTGGTGCATCGATGATCTTCTCCGGGTCCCAGTCGTCATCAGAATCGAAATTCGGAGACCCATTTGCATCTCCTTCAGTCGGCGCACCCTTGTGATGCTCTGTGACCTTAGCTGATAGCACGTCGGAGTTGGGGATGGTTCCAAGGAAGCGTCCACCCTTCTTCAGTGCTCCCGCCACGTTGCGTAGCATGCCTCTAGCCTTCTCCTCGCTCTCGAAAGCATAATGCATGCAGAACATCATAGAAACGATGTCAAAACCACCTCGACCCCATCGCTGGGCCGTCGCATTACCACCTGGTCCAGCATTTGTCTCAAAGCCAACGTTCCTAATGATCTCGATATCGGCGAGCGACTCCCCAAAGCAATCTTTGGCGTAGAACTCGGCACGGAAAGGCTTCCGCTTCATCTTGTCGTAACGCTCCTGTGCCTGTGTGATCGAGACGTCGGCGGGATCGCATCCAACATAAAGGGCCACCTTCCTAGATGAAGACCATTTCCCCAGATCTCCACCCTTCCCACAGCCAATATCTAGCACATTGAGGCCACGATCCGGGCCGATGAACTTCTGGATGGTGCATGACTTCACCCAGTTGTTGTAGCTGCGGAGGCCGGTGATCTTGCTGGCCGTGTTTCGCCAGTCGCGGCCTCGCTCGGGGACCATGTTGTAGTGTTGCTTGACGACATCGTGCACGCCTCGAGATTTGTTCGCTTCTAGAGCGGCCTTCTCTTGCTCTTGTTCGCGTGCAATTTGTCGTTGTTTTGCAGCTTCCCGGTCTGCTTGGGTGAGACGCGATGCCGCGCCGGGCCTCTTTCGTTGACGCGGAGGTGAGCGAGAAGGTGATCGTGAGGGAGACCGTTTCCTCTTGTCCATGATGGCACTTGTGAAGTTTGTGTGTTACTGAGAGTAGTGAGAGGGATGTCTGTGTATTGCTGAACGAGCTGTTTTGTGTTGAGCGTGTACTGTATTGTTGTGTGAAGAGTGAAAGCCGAGAGCTCCAAGGCTGATCGTCGGATTTGAGACTCGTGAAATATTAGGCTAGTCCTGTTCTAGACTAGGGTCTAGATTTGACCTCACTTCCAGAGCCTGCCCAAGTGACACCAAACATCACCGCAATTGTATAAATTAGGAAACACGCCTTTCTGCATACACCCAATTGGACTGCTAAGAGTGGTGATGATCGACTAAACGGGAAAGTTCTGACTATACATAACAGACTCCGCGGCCGACGACGACCCATCCATCCTGCTACCCGCAACCACGAATCCAAGATATATATCACAAGAGACATTCCACTACAAGGTAAGCTCACTCGTAGCAGTACTGACGATCCTGCGATCTCGGAGGCAATCAGTGATAGGATCAATGTGAGCGCCGATTTCGGGGCATCCCTAGATCCTTGCACGTAAGCCTTTATTCAGAGCACCCTACTCGTCTCTTTTTCTTTCAAAGTCTACATCAAATCATTTCAATAATGGGTGCCTTTTTCGAAACTATTCCTGAGAGCACACGCGTGTGGCTGCTCCAGCAAAAGGTCTTCTGGATAGCATCCGCCCCACTTTCCGCATCCGGTCACATCAATGTCTCGCCAAAGGGAGGACAGTATTTCGGGATAGTAGATGAAAAGACATTCTGGTATATCGATCTCACGGGTTCCGGCATTGAAACTACCAGCCATCTTCACGAGCCGGGAAATGGACGCATCACCGTGATGTTCAATGCGTTCGATGGGCCACCTAAGATTGTGAGGCTTTGGGGAAAGGGTGCGTGTGCTCTCTATCTTCGTTTCAAACAATTATTCGCCTGATGAAATGATGTTGAGCTGGTTACAATGGCTGAGATGTATTTTCAGGAACTGTTCTCGAATACGGCACCCCCGAATTCAAATCCTTCGTCGACGCCCACTCTGTGAAGACCATTCCGGGCACTCGCTCCATCATCCGAGTCGATATTCACCAAGTAGGTGCGTCGTGCGGTTTCTCGATGCCTAAATACGACTTCAAAGAATTTCGTCCGACGCTGAACGACTTCTTCGAGAAGCGCGTCGCAGCCGAGGAGGCTGGAGATAAGAAGAATGGGATTGAAAAGTGAGTTCTCCGGAATTACCTTTCTCTCCCTTGTGTGTAAAATGGCAACGTCCGTACTGACCATCCTAGCTACTGGGCCTTCAAGAACCAGCTCAGCATGGACGGCCTGCCAGGTATGCAGCGCGGCTTAGTGACTGCACAGAAAGAGAATATTAAGCCAATCAAAAAGATGGTGGGACCGCCAGCGCCAACTATGCCGCGAGTAGTAGCGGTGAATTCGAGTGGTGTGAAGCCTCTTTTCGTCTTTATAATCGCTTTCGTCTGCTTTCTTCTTGGCCAGCGGTCTGCAACACTAGACGTCAGAACACTAATAGCAGTCTGATCCAAATACGTATGCACTACGTGGGGCTGCTACGCAACGGCATTCCGAGAACCCGACGGGACCCGAGTAGTGAATGCCAGTCAGTCAGACCATATAATTTATTTATTTTCGCAACCCCTACCAATCACACACGCTTAGAGGTATGAGCAGCTACGCCCACTACTCAGTTGGTCGAGCGGAAGCAGTTACAGCTGTACGTTCGTACTCGGTCTCAGCCTTCTGCCAACGGATTGCCGCGCGGAAGTCGTTACAGCTGCGCTCGTACACTCGGTCTCACCTTCCGCTTGACCAACAGAGTAGTGGGCATAGCTTCTCCTATCTCTCTAAGTATCCTTCCCGAGCGAGCGCCTAGGCTTAGCCTAGAATGGATTACGCTCTTCTCGTGCCCGCCCCAGTGTCCAGGCCTAGCCTGGGTTCGAATCACGTTCGGGCACTTCATTATTTTTTAATTTTGTTTTTTCCATTAAGTGTATATATCTTAATGCAGTGCATTCGGTCACTCATGTATCTTCCATCCCCAGACGTCATCACGTAGTGAGGTAGCCTGGTGCTCTGGAAACCCACTTGAAGAAAATGAGGTAGCGGTGAATGGCTTTACATACACAGCTATGACGATGCACTGTAGAAGCTGAACGTGAGACCGAGAGAGAAGCGTTGGGCGAGAAGGGCACACACGCTCTACTAGTATAAACGAAACAGAAGACATGTTGAAGTGCTACTCAACCTCATTCTTGCCTATAAGAGTTCTCTGACTAAAAGTCATTTCATAATCTATCTATATTCCATAGCCAACTTGAGGAATAGACGTCGAAAATTCGCTTTTCGCCTCGGGCCCATGAAGAATGTGTATCACCTTGAGCAAGGAACCGGCGTTGTAACTTTTACGCAATATCTGCCGCAACTACGTTGTTTGAATTGCAGTCGGTTTATTGGAGAGAAAACAATCGGGAACGATGGTTCCGAATATCAAGAAACATTGAGCATAGATCCCATCTTCGGGGATGTAGGAGACCTGTCACTCAAATCTGCATATTGGACTAAAGATGTAAGGAGAAGATTTTTACTGATGTTAGAATGGGAATACCTAAGTTCCAGCCAATTGAGCGAACTCCAGGAACGCCGCTAGAATACAACATTAGAGGAATGCTAGAAAAAAAGAGCAGGACTTCGCACTACCAAACAAGACAGGACCGAGAAAGCTCGACATATGAGAGACTTGTACCTAGTGGTCAAGCAATAAAGGCAGCCTACTCCTCGAACGCAGCAAAGCTGAGAAACTTGCGCGGCGAGCCCTACGCAACCAACTGCGCAGTCTCGAACGGCTCCCAATCGTCAATTACTCTCACCGACCGCGCCGCCTCATAGAAAGCAGGCCTGTCACCCGCATCGAAGCGCTTATACTCCCAATTGGAATACGCCACATAATGATGGGGAAGCACCACGTCGTCAAAGCGCGGGCTGATGAGCCACAAGCTCTCCAGGTCCAGTCGAGTGCCGAGCTCGGTCAAAACGTGCTCCCAGGTACCCGCGTTGATAGACATATAGCCCAAACATAGACGACGGAGGCCAAGCAGCCTACTGATATCCGGTCTGAAGATTCCGAGGAACTCGTCTGGTTTCAAGGTCGTTGAGTGGTCGAAGTTAAGCCGTAGCTCCTCCAATTTGGGCATGTGAATCTTGACAAGGCCGGTGAAGTAGATGGAGTGACTCTCCGAAATAGCCGTGAAGGTCAGATCGAGGAGTTTGAGGTTGGGCGCAGCGCTGAGGACGCGCCAGATGCCAATTTCATCTGCGTCGGAGAAGGAGCTAGCATTGTGGATGTTGATGCGAAGCTCCTCAAGCTCACTAAAGACTGCAGCGCAAAGTCCGCAATGGATGTTTCGAAGGTTCTTGTCGCTGATCGCTACCCATCTGGCTGTGTTCGCAAGATGTGGAGTGGTGAACGTCTTCAAGCGTATCTTCGCGATGAAGAGAGCTGCGAAAAGCAGCTTGAGATCATCTCCTTGCTTGTATCGATCTTGTTCACGGTACCCGGTGTCTGCGGCGTTTTTGTAGAGATGGGCGTCGGTTCGTTCCCACCGGAACCGGCGATTAGGCCCGTCCCCTAATTTTCGGGTATCGATCCAGTATCCTTCACTCCTCTCTGGATGGACAGGCCAGGAGCGGATATGCTTGAGCTTGGGGAAGCGAGTCAATATTTGCGAGAGGGCTCTGATGTACTCGCCGGAACTCCGAAACTCTTCTTGGTCTCTACCGCGTTGCGTGCACTCATCCCACTCCTTTGCCCAGTTGGCGCACTCTTCTGGAGTACGTCCCTTGTTGCATCTTGAGACATCACCCTCCGGTGCGAACTGGAGCCCGCAAAACGAAAGAGTAGTTATCTGTGAACGGTACGCTTCAATTAGCGATATCTCCTCGAGCTTCTTCAATCTCGGTCGAGTGGAGTAGAACAGCGTGTCTTCCAGGACAGTGACGAAGGGGCCAGAAAGGATGGTCTTAATTCCGTGGCTCGCCTTCCGTCCCTCTAGGATGGCTTTCCTAGATTCTGGGGCGAGAAGTGGCAGTCGTTCCCAGGATGTGGTCTCCCGAATCCCATGCTCTTCGCACCATTGGAGCATTAGCTCGTAAGGGAGCCCAAGGTATTCGTTCCTCGGTGGCTGGTTCATGCAGGTGGAAGCAAGTTGCTCCGAGATCTCGTCTATGGCAGGATCCTGAGATGAGATCATGACTGGACTTTGATGATTCGGGTGGTGGAGCCGTAACCTCTATGGTGTTGGTGGGCGATTGGATGTCTTTCAAGGTCGACGACGCGTCTCTGAAAAAGGAAACGTGCTTATCGGCCATGATGGTTTCCTTCGGATTTGTAGGTGAATTGGTAGTCAAGGTGAACGGTATCTTGGATGAAAAGAAGCTTCAAGCTTAGTAACCTCCCTCCCGGCGTGATGGAACACCCACCGTGATGGAACATATTGAACTTAGAGGTGTCACATTTCTCCCCCCATAACTTTATAAATATGTTAATAACACTACTATCTTCCTTAGTCTCTATTGCATATGTTTTCCTCTTTAAAGTATAAAATGACGTTGATTTTACCTATTCTGTGACTATTTCTTCTCTTGAAGAAAATGATATGTGAGCTGTAACCCCCTGCTAACTTATAAATAATGCGAGAATTTCTAATTTCGGAGGTATATAATAGAACTCAAGCTTCAAAAGATTCTTATATTATACGTTTTCAATACTCAATCCTTAATAGCTGATATTTAAAAGTTTCGCCGCGATTAGTTTGGATTTGCCAAGGACAGTTCGAATTTTAGCGTTGCTTATGTAGGATTTTTACGCTTTCTTTTCGTTTTGTACGCGTTTTGTAAAAGCAATTTAATACTACTGCCGAAACCCTGTGTACAGAGAGGCGGCAATGTCCCATGGTAAGTCCCATAGCCTCGTAATCTCGCGCAATCACACCATTCAGGTAGGGCCAAGGGAAGTCGAACGTTTCGGAAAAGACACAACTAGTAAGTAGCGGAAGCTCTCTGTTCTGACGATCTAATAATATAGTCACGCATTTGCGTAGAGCGACGACTCCTGTGACATTCTTAGCAATAGCGCCAGGATGCCCGAGTACGATCTACAGTACTATCCTTACATCCAGACTTCTATGGACAATGCTTCGAGGCCACCGACAACGCAGCAATCGAACCGGCCGCCGCTCCCAACCCTCCGATCTACACATGTGCAAGCCCAAGAAGCAAGGGAAGAAGTGGCTAGATTCGATGCAGTCCTACAAGAGATTCTGAGGCAGAAAGAGATAGCAGGGGAGCATGCAGCCAGACAGGCTATTACCAGGATACAACACAAGGAAGCAGCAAAGAAAGCGGACCCAGCAAAGAAAGTAGAGGCAGCAAAGGCAGAAACTGATCAAGCTTCAGTAACACGAAGCCGAAGCTATGCACGAGCCCCGCTCTGTAGTCACCAAGTTCGGTGGATTTCAGTTCCAGGTCGCTCTCGCTGCGAGTACCATTCGTATTCTAAAAATGCCTACATAAACCCTTTTCGCTTCAGATGTCCTGAATACAAAACTGTCGCCTGCGGCCTCTGTATGAAAAAACTCAAGCGGGGAGACACGCTATAAGGTAGCTGCGTTAAGTACAAGTAAATGTAATATTTTTATTCTCGTTGGAACTCAAGAAGAGCAGAGCATCCGCTGTCAATGGCATATCTCTTAACAATGATTCTCTGTCTCACAGAATATTTCCGTCAAGCTCATTAAGCTAATACTTTTCCCTCAGCAGCGCGAATGGACGATAACGTTATGCCATGCATGGCAGCGCTCACGTGTACAGATTACAAGGTGCAGGACCGGACCTTGGAGCAGGTGGTATTACAACTGCGGGAGCTTTAGACCATGAACAACGTTCTCTATTGATATCATCTTGAAATCGCTTCTGCTTGCCGTTCAAAACCACCGAACGTCACACGAGAGTCGGAATCATTAGAAAGTTCATATAATTACTGAACGGTTGTCAATCTATGAACTGATACATGAACGAGAATTCCTTGCATTATTATCACCTTAACGTCTTACAAAATCAAATACATTAATCTGATTCCCAATCGCCATCAGCGTCGCGTGAATTCATAGGGCCATCATCGTCCTAATATCCAGACTCCCACGAATATTGCCCTCTTTTAAAGATCAAGTCGCCGACGAGATGACATTGTATCTTTTGATAGCCATATGGTAAGCATTTCTTGACCAGTTCCTCCGTCTCCGCATGGTCGTTAGCATCAACCTCAATTTTAGTTTCTCTCACCAAGTATTGACCAAGACATTGCATGTACGGCGGAAACCAATTGATCCAGCAATCCATCTCTTGCTTATGCGTAGGTGCACCATAATAACTTCTCTCTTTTACCGGTTGTTCTGCTACAATCCGCAGTCCCTTCAAATGAGGGAGCATACAACGCCACAATACATCGTCTACTCTATTTTCTGGCGTGTACGAAACACCCCTAGGCCGCGCAATAAGTAGTAAATACTTCATTCTTTGCCTGTTTTGGTGGGAGAAATTCTTCTTAAGGTAGGATTCGCCTTCTCCATGTAGATATAGCTTAAAGACATTATCTCCGTAGAGGACATCTAGAGCTTCCTCGCTGATTTGCTTCGAGAGAAGGAAAATGCTGTTCTAGTTTTTGATCAGATCCCAAGAAGCACTGCTGATGTGTTAGTTGCAGTCCTCAAACTCTTGAGTGGAGTCATACAGAAAATCGTCCGTCAGATGGTGATTATCCTCAACATTGTCCTCCGAATCTTAGACGTACTCAACATCGTCCTCAAAATCCTGACCATCTTCTAAATCGGGTAGCCATTGAGGTATAAAGCATAGATGTGCCACTTCGATGATGCGCTTTCGAGGAATGCAGTGGTAGTAGATCTGCAGAAGGATTTCGAACGGAAGACGTAGTAGACCGGTAGGGGCTGGTGTCTTAGGAGGCAGCCTGAGCTTCTCTAGCATCTCCATGCGCTTGCGAAGAACTTCTAAGCACCTTTCGAACCTCTCTGCCAATGCTGCGTTGCTATCGCTTTCCATGGCGCAATAGGGAGAATGAAGATGGTATAATCGATACCAAAAGGTGGGGACTTGGATGTGAGGTAACACTGTTGTGCCAGAGCGTGCGATCGAGCGTACTTTGCGCCAACAAACTATGTGGAGTCAAAACGTTAAAGACTCTATCTTGAATGATATCGAGAGAGCACTACCTTTGTAGTATAAATGTGCAAGTTAAGTGCGGGGCTTGTGAGTGCGGGGAAGATCACTTGCAGAGTGTGGCTGAGAATGTGGCATGGTAAAATTCTAGAAGCTTCTATGCCAAACTGCCACGTGTCCCCTCGACTTGCTGCAACTCTGTCGTTCCTTTCCCTTTCACGATCATCATCACCAATCGTAGAATGGACGCCGCAAGTATCGCACTAGCGGAAGGTCTTGGGCCAAATGAGCCCAGATCGTATAGAGCCTTATCAAAATGCCACAGGGTCGCTTGCACAACCCTATGGAACCGCGCACATAGACAACCCTTAAAGGAAGACAAAGCCAAAGGCCAACAGTATCTCACCCCTATGGAAGAGAAAGCCCTTACTAAATACTCGATACATATGTCTACTATAGGATACCCTGTTCGAATCAAGTATATCCCCTCACTTGCATTCGTTATTGCACGTCAACGCACCACAAATACAAAAATCAAGCCTCCAAGTACGAGTTGGATCGAGGCCTTCAAGCGACGTAATCCAGTGCTCCGCAAAGATGGGGTCCCATCTGCAAGACGAAGTACCCCAGACTCCAGTTACACCAGCAACTCCAGCAACAGTAGAGGCTCTCATATCACTACGCGGCTTAATTGAACAGGACGCTCATAAGCTTGAAGAGGCAAGCAAACAGCGCCTACAAAGGCGGTTACAGAAATTCTCCAATGCCGCCCAAATATTCCTTGCCGAACGAACCCTCCTTCAAGACGAGAACCAACTCTTGTTTAAACAGAACAACGAAGCCAAGGTTCGCCGATCGACCAAGTCAACCGTTATAGGGAAGGCGAAGGTGATGAGCTATGAGGATATTGAGGAGGCACGAGAGAAGCGTGCGGCGAAAGAACAAGCTGCTTCGGACAAGAGGGAACGTGGACAGAAGCGCGCTGCAAAAAGGGAAGATACTGCGGACAAGGGAAAACGCTCTCAGAAGCGTAAGGCTCCTGCTCCAAAGGGAGATTCACAGCCAAGGGCCAAAGTAGTGCGGATAAGCGAAGCGCCAGAGGCAGCGAGGGCCCCAGTGGTGTGGATGAGTGAAGAACAGGTTGCCCCAGTGGCGCGAATGTATTGAGATTGTCGTACGAAGAAGGTAGAATCATTGCGCGATCACGGCGGAGCGAAGTAGAAATTGCTATAGTAGATTAGGAGAAAGTTGGGCATTTGTTCGAAAATACCAATCGTGACAAAACTCAGTCATAGTCTGAATCATTCTCCCAATAAGGGTCATGTCGTCGACGATAATATTCGTCCAGCCACTGTTCCTTTTCCGTCTCTTCTTCCATCTCCTGCTCTCGTTGTAAATATTCATTATCATATGCATTACAACCTCTTCATTGTCAAACTCGACTCGATCATCAATGGAGATCCAAACCCTCTTCGGAAGCCTTGTGATCCTAACAGTCCATCCAATATCGCGCATCTTCTTCGTCAGGCCATCGCTTGGGTCATCTTCGGGGTACTCCTCAAAATTAATCATAATCTCTTTCAGGGAATGAATAGCCTTGAATCGTGTGTTGAGTAAATCCAACGCCTCTGATGCGATTGCCCAATCGTCGAGCGCATAGTTGCAATGTTCGAGTGGTACCAATAATTCGAGAGTCTTAATGTTTGTGCAGGTCTTCCTGATGAGCTCTAGATTTTCGATGTGCACTTCATCAAGCCTAGCTCTTTCGGGTACGGGATAGTTGAAGGTGGGAAAGGGAATACAGATATGGTGAATTAGCTTGCTTTGCGATCCGATTTGGATAAGAAAGGGCGCGACGTGAGCTCGAATCGGAAGAGACGGTGCGGAGCCGAATACTTCAGGGAATTGGAATCGATTCTTGGAATAGAGTAGCGGACTGGCTTCGTTATACACCTTGCTGCTCAAACGAAGAACAGCAGGATGGAGTCTATCCCTTCGAGATCGTAAGAGGGGGGGCAGCGGAGGGCCGAAATTCGCTACGAACTTGATCGGCTCGAGAAGAACGAGGAGTTCCGAATAGATTTTGAGCCGGATCTCAGTAGCGACATCTAAGAAGCCCATTTGCGTTCAGCAATGATAGTGGTGTTCAGATGAGAAAATCTGTCTCACTCGCCATATCGCGGGGCTAGATTTGTTCCTCGATGCGGGGAAATCTGCTTTACCTAAGAAGGTTAGTCTGCTAATGCTATTCTGGGAACTAGAGAGTCTTGATCAACAGTGGTGATATACCATAAAATGCTTATGTAAATATTCCATAACTGTATATTTAGCCAAAAATGAAAGGTTGATCGGTCGCAAGTACTATCCTGTGTGGTGGAATTTTTTGAAATTGCTTGCAGCACAACGAACACTTTAGAGGAAGGCTTTCTAATATTTCAATATGGCTAAGAAGTGTAGCTTATTCCTATTTTCAATCTTTTAGAAAGGAAAATCAATGTTGGTACTGTAATAGCAGGGGTGTTTTTTTGTCGCGTTCAAGAAGCATTCTAAGCATTCCGCCGAAATTAGTAGGCTGATAACCACACATGTGTATTTTATATAATTAGAATAATTCTAAGCATTAAGAAATAGTTAGAGAGTATTACTATAATAGAAGTTTTATTATTAGAACGTGTGCGCGGACTTTGAGTCGCTGTAAAGTTAAAGTACCTCGGATTTGTTCCATCACGTTAGGTGTTCCATCGCGCCCGGGGGGAGGTTAGGTGCTATTTTCAGATGCTTACAAGCTTTGAAGAAGGTATCTGCCTTCATGCCTGCGGATTGCAGAAAAAACATATAATCCGTCGAATTTGTATACTATACAATATTTGCTGCATAATCCTGGGGTCTTGCTATGCGAATAGTATTGTTTAGCAAGCCATTTTTCAGATATGAAAGAGATTAGTTGTATGGAACCTTGATGCGCTAGAAATTCTGCATTATATCGGTAGAAAGATACAACGATTTGGCAAAAGAAGAAATATAGTTATTCAGAGGTTGTGAAATGACGCCCGAAAGCTTCTTCGAAAGATGCCTCAAGTTCCAACATAAGCGAAGATACTTATACGCACTAGAAGGTGGACAATAAAGCGGAGGGACTACACTCCTACAGGAATGGGGAGCGCTACCCGTACACCCCCTTTTCACTACACGTATACCCCCTAATCGCTACATATACACCCCCCCTTCTTGGCGCTTCACCGCCTTCTAATTGGCTCGGAGTACTACTCCGTAGTCTCCGATTCGCTCGCTTAACTCGCTTACTAATTCCGAATGCTCTCTCCAAATGCGGCCATGTACAACACAAGCAATTACATTAGGACGAGCCTAATCACCACCCCCCTTTTTGCTACGCATTACCCCCCTTTTTACTACGTATCACCCCCCCTATATTAGGTCTAGCTCCGGCCCGTATAAATATTGTTCCACCAATTAAACTCACTTACTTGCCCGCTCTGTACTTAATTCGAATTTACATTACCTACGTACTCTCTTTTAATGCATTAATACTATTTCCTCTATATCATCACTTTAACACCATATACCTACGGCCGCCCCCTTAGGGCCGCCATGCGTCCGTTGATAAAGGTATAAAGTTAATTAATGCGTGGGCAAAGCGCGAAGGCTATGCGATCGTTAAATACAATAAAAAAAATAGATAAGCGCATGCCCTCCCAAGTGCGCAAGGTAATAGTTTAATGCGAATGCGCAGGAGTATATAAGCCAGCTAATAGGAAGCGCTAAACCTGTTTAAAGAAGTCTAATTGCCTTATAAAAGAATGCTTTACAAGAGACCTATAGCTAGGTAATTAGTTCGTTAAGGTTATAGTTTCTGCGCATAATTATAAGCTATATAACCCTAAGAATAGAGCTCCAGCTAATTACCGAGATCTTAATAAGGATACTATCCGAACTATCTATAACTAGCTAGAAGAACGCACGCCTATAGGTGCTATATTCAACAACCTTATAGCTAAGGTGTAACGGGTCGTCTCTTCTATACCTTCTAAGTGTCTTACACTAAGGCAGGGTATAGGCAAGTCGTTGTCGGGGTGCAATAGTCTTTAAAAGGTAAGGCAAGATCAATCTTAGGTATAAAACGGGGTTGTTACTTCCAATAGGTAGTATTAAAGTCTTAAGTTAAACACAAGGTTCCTATCTATACAAAGGAGCGTCCCTTTATATAAAAGCTCCGTCCTAAGAAAACCTCTTACTTATATAGCTCTACGGGCTTATAGTCCTTAAGCGTCTCGAGCTTAATAAGCGCTCGCACGGCTCTATGCTTACTTCCCGTTGCGAGCCTGGCGAGCTATTACGTGACCCTGTTCTCGTAATGTCCCACTCTTAGATTGTTCCCATCCACCAGCAGTTTGTAGGGGAATCCAGGATCCCTATGCGTCCTACACGTAACCCCCTTAGTCCCGTGACTTAGTTCTGTGTTATCAGTCTTATCTGCTTGCTTATCTCCGCAAGTGCCTCTGTGCTCGGGTTGTTTATATTACAGGTTATAACACTTGCTCCCCCTTCTAAGGCTTTCGGCCCAAAAGTATTTCCGTGGTGGGGTCTCGGATAAGTAGCTGGCGATGCCCTATCTGTTGGGCCGTCATCGTGCTATTCTATTTCTTCTTTTACCATGTCCAACGCTTTAAAAGCCAAGAAATAAGAAAGCTATCTCATGCTTGCTAATCGTATTGCCGCGTCTGGTTTAAAAGTTATGCCTTATTCCCGGTGCAAGTCTCGGGGTTTATCGTATATAGTTTCTACACCTAACTCGGATTATTGTGCCGCCTGCGTTCGGGCGCAACAATTAAACTGTGATGTCGCTAGCATCTTAGCAGCTGCCTGTAAGTTGCTGTAGTCTATTATTATATTTGCTTGTGTTCTATCTAACCTTCCCAGGGCGAAAGTTATCCTATAATAAGGACAAACTTTGTTGTAAGGAGTCTAAGACTCGCGCGACTCTGTCTTCTCTGTTAGAGGCTTAGAGGGCGGCTATAACAAAGCTTAATCATCTAGATTCTTAAAAGGAACTATTGCATAAGCGTGGTAAGGAGATAATGCGTTGTGGTTTCGAGACTCTAGAAGAGCTTAAGGAAAATAATCGGAAGGAGGCTAAGCAGAAAAAACAAGAGCGTGTCAAGCAGGAAGGCTTGCCTTCTTCCTCGGGGATTATTAGGTATTCTTCTTTCTCCTTAGGTGTGCTGGGCACTGCCAGCCGTCGGTTCCGTTGCCATGCATTCTAATTATATAGCAGTAGCATTCCTTCTCCGGGTTCCTTTAATCCTTCCTAGTTAAACAGTGCGCTGTCGCCGTCTTTCTAGGCTGTTCCGGATTCTGGCGGTGAAACTGCTGCAGGAGTTCCTAACAGTTCGCCAAACTTTTAACCGGTTCCTATGTGTTCTCGGAGGTGCCGTATCCTTTCCACTTAATTAGGTACTCTATTTACTAACCGTGCTGTTGGGAATCCAGGATTTACTTAACCTTATATTTATTATCGTCGTCAACCTCTATATTGTTTTCTAGCTTGGCGTTTAATAGTGCGGGTTCTAGTAGCGATACGTGGAAGACCGGGTGTATTTTTATCCTGTTGGGTAGCCTAAGCTTATAGTTTACTGGGCTAATAATATCCTGTATTTTAAATAGTCCAATCTTAATATAGTCTAACTTTATACTTAGTTATTTTATTTTAATATTTTTGCGGAGTAGGTAGACTCTATCTCCCCTCTTAAAGGTTGGTGCAACACTCCGGTGTTAGTTGTAATATTTTGCTAACCTTAGCGTTAGGAATTAGATATCTATTAAGAGCTGCTCCTGTAGCTCTTTAATATTTTCGACTAATAGTAGTGCCCTCTAGGCCTTTATACTGTCGAGTCGGGGTTCTTAATACGCCTCTAGATCGAAACTATAGTTTGCAAAGAAGGGTAATACCTTTGTTATCTCCGTAGATGCGCTATTATAGGCGAATTAGGCTATTAGTAGTAGCAATACCTAATTATTCTGCCTGTAGTTAATATAGTATTATAGGTACTATTCTAAAGTCTAATTAAGCCTTTCCGTTTACCTGTCCGTTTAAGGGTGAAACACCGTGGAAAGCTTATGCTTTATTCCTAGTTGTGTAGTAAGGGTCTGCTAGAATTTCGATATAAAGAGCTTATCTCGGTTTAAAATTATCTTCTAGGGTAGCCCGTAGTTGCTAACAATATACTTTAAAAAGGCGTAGGCCAGATCCTCTGCTGTTAATACTTCTTAGTAAGGGATAAAGTATATATATTTAGTTAGTCGGTCTATAACTACTAGTATTGCGTTGTACTTTATGCCTATTATAGGTTTAATAGACTGTAGTAGCTTAACTATAAAGTTCTATACAATGGATTTCTATGCTTTTTCCAGTATAGAAGGACTCTTTATTAGTCTATACGGTGCGTGTTATACCGACTTATTCTTTGCGTATTCGCATTTGTATATAATTTTCTCCGTTAGTTTCCGGAGTCCGGGGAAATAGAATGTCCTTGCAATTCTTTCCCGTATCTTTTCCACTCCCTAGTGCCTGTATACTGGTGTACTGTAGAATTTCTTAACAAGCTCTTCTTATAAGGTCTTAGGTATAAATATCTTGTTCTGTAAGGTAATAATACTGTCCTAGATTTCTCCGTGTTCTTAGTTTATAGGTTCTAGGCGCAAACTTTGCCAGTTATAACCTGCTAAATCCCGGCTTTCTTAATCTACCTTCTGTGCTGCCTTAATTTGCTTATACTACTTGTTATCCTCGGACCTGTAAGTAACTGCTACCTGTGCGTGGTTAAATTTAAGGGTTCCTAGACTTGTTTCCTTAAGTATAGGTTGCCTAGTCTTCTCGGTTCCTTCTATATAGTCCGGCCTTCTGCTAAGTATATCTATATAAGCGTTTTCAGATCCTTTTCTATATATAATCCTAAAATTAAAGGTTCCTAGTTTTTCTAACCATCTTTTCTATCTTCCGTTTAACTCCTTAGTTATAGTAAAGTATATTAGATTTTTATAGTCTGTATATACTTATATTATATATACTGCCCCTTTAAGGTAAACCCTCTACTGTTTAAATACTTCTATTATAGCCAGCAGTTCCTTATTATAGATGTTGTAGTTTAGCTTAGCTGTGCTTAGCTTCTGTAAGTAGAACACTATAGGATGCAGTTTCCCTTGTTTATCTAGTTGGTTAAGTATTGCTCCCACTGCCTTATCCAACGCATTACTTTTAATAGTAACCGGTTTTTATAGATTAAAGATTGCTAACACTGGCTTTAAAGTAAATTATGCCTTTAGTTTATTAAATACACCTTATACTTCCGAGGTCTATTAGTATTTAATATCCTTTCTAGTAAGTTCTATAAGTAGCTCTGCAATTTTCGAGTAGCCCTTAATAAATTACCTGTAGTAATTAGCTAACCTAAGGAACAACTGTAGTTCCTTTAAATTCGCGGGCTCCGGCTATTTTTAGATAGAGGACACCTTACCTTCTTCTATCTTAATCTGTCCTGGACTAATAACGCATCCCAAAAATCCGACTCTCTAGCTATAGAACTCGCACTTATCCGGGTTTGCTGCAAGGTTGTATTCTTTAAGTCTTTTAAGTACCTTTCGCACGTGTATTCTGTGTTCGCTTAGCGTTTCTAAGTATATAAGGATATTGTTAAGGTATGCCACTGTAAACCGATCTAAGTAGCCCCTTAACGCTAAGTTAACTACTGCCTAAAATATTGCTGGTGCGTTAGTAAGCCTAAATAGTATTACTATATACTTAAAGTATCCGTATTAAGTTCTAAAAGCCGTCTTCTACTTTTCTCCTTCTCTTATCTAAATTAAGTAATACCCTTCGCGTAGGTTTATCTTTATAAAGTACTTAGCCTTATATAGTTAGTTTTTAAGTTTAGAGATTAAAGGTAATAAATAGCAGTTTTTAATTATAATCTTATTTAGTTGCCTATAGTCTATATAAAGGCGTAGCTTGCTGTTTAGTTTTAGGATAAATATTACAGGGTAACCTGCAGGCAATTCTAATAGTCTAATAAATCCTTGCTTTAGGTTCTTTTCCAGGTATTCTTCCAGCACTTCCAGCTTATTCTAGGCTAGTAAATAGATTAGTCTAAACTGCGGTTGTTCGCCTAGTATTAGGGGAATATAGTAATCCTAAGGTTAGTACTTTAGTAATATATCCTGAACCTTTTCTATAAAGATTCCTCGGAATTTATTATATTCTTCTGGCATATCTAGTACTTTTACTGCCTTAGCTACTTGCCGGCTGCTTAGGGGTCTAGGCTACTGTTGGCTTGCTGCCCTATTTTCTCCTTAGGCTTTCTTACCTTTTAAGGTGTCTGTATTAATATTTTATTTTTGCTTAGGCTTATCCTAGCGCGGGGTGCCTTTTAGTCCACTTTCCGATTAGATCTTTACTTTACTAGACTTCTAGTTAACTTAGGGGTTATACTGCTTTAGCTATAGTATACCTAAGATTATATTATATCTCGCCGTGTCGGTTATATTTATGCTAATAGTTTCTCTATATTCCTTAATCTATATAACTTCTAGTCGAGTTTCTATAGTTACTTATCTATTACTATGTTGTATAGGTGTGCTATCCACTGTATATAGTCTATAGGGTCTGTTTTTCTATTGCTAAGGGATTTAGTTTCTCCTAATAAAGTTGTGGGATATAAAATTTCCTTGCGCGCTACTGTCCAGCAGTGCTTTCGCCGGGTTCCTACTAATTTTAACCGATAGGATTACGTGTCTATAGTTCTAAATAGGAATAGAGTTAGGCTGCATCGCCGGGTTCCTTTTTTTCTCTATAATATAGGTTTTTCCCACTAGAGTGGCGATGGTCGCGGTTTGCGTTCCTTTATCTTTAGCTGCTCCGTAGGACCTTATTCTTAGCTGCTCTGGCCGTCCTGTTGCTTAAGCGCCTGCTTGTTTTTTAGCTGTTCTTATAGCCAATAGTTTGCATATTTTATTTCGCAATATACTAGGCACAAGTCCTAATAGCATATTTGCCAGTCTTTACCTTTCCTATATTCTATTAGGTACTAAGGGTCTAGAACTATAGTAGCTACTCCTATAAGCTTATCTTTCTTACCTATAATATAGTGCTCTGTTTCCTTAAACAGTACTAGTTGTATAATAATATAATATCTTATCCGATATAGGTACTATCCTTAATATTTCTTATATATTACGTGCTCGTCGCATTTATCTTTAATATATAATACCTAAGATATCTGTCTATAAAGTGGGTGGTTTCTATCCAGCTGTTTGTCTTCCTTATTATAGACGCCTGTTTCCCTAATAGGGTGTAAAGCTCTGTAGATCTTAATCTTAGTTTGTTTTCTATATAGCTCTAGCAGTTCTTGCTCTGGCCCGATGCTAATTTCTCTATTACTAGACTAGTCTTCCGGTTCTCGGTCTTTATTACTGTTATAGTATTCCTTACTATCCTTAACAGGTGATTTATTGTCCAGTTCTTACTAGATATTGCGGCTTAGGCCTTCTAATATATCTAATCCTGCGCGGGTTCCTGCGCCGATAGTTGTTGCTGATATTCCTGCGGCTGCAGCTATTCTTACTTCTTCTTCTCTGGCGAGCTGTCCTGTAACTCTTCCTATAGCTCTTAGAAATTAGTGGCTTACTAGTGCTCTAGGTTCTGCGCCCGTTATAGCGTCTTTAGCTTCTTACGCTTCTTATCCCTTATTAAGGCGTGCGAGAATCTCTCTTGCGCTTTATTTATACGTGGCTACGACTCTATCGACCTGTACTTCTATATCTAGTAACTCGGCCTTACTATTATCTAGTAGCTCGGGTATATTAGTTTAGGGTTCTAATTACAGTTCGATTATTTAGAACGCCTTATCCGTTTCTAACAGGTAGTTAATTTCTATACTCTTAACTTTTACGTCGGCGTAGTAGTTGTCTATAGGGTTGCTATTATACTTTTTATTCCTTATTATAGCAATAGTTTATCCCTTTACCTTTTGCATTAGATAGTACCCTATTGCCTACTTATCTAACTAATAGGTAAAGCAGTTATTATTATAGCACGCGGTCTATAATATGGAATTGTGGCGGTCTATATTCGGTTTTGCTATAACTGCTGCTGTTCGGGTGTTCCTGGAGCACTTGTTCGCAAAGTGTCCCTATTCTCCGCATAATAGGCACGCGCTGTTGCGTCTTCTTTCTTACCTTTCTTTGTCGGTAATTGGTTTACCCTTCTAGTTATTGTGTTGTTTTGCAATATTAATCTCTATGCAATCTCTATAGTTGCGGTTAGTTACTCTTAGCTTTGGTCTGGCCAGTTGGGCGTAAAAATAAAGTCCTTTTTTATCTGCCCGTTCTAGTTGTCGCTTATACTGTCGACTGTCGATTTATATTGCTATTTCCTTAAGTTTATAGAGTATTAGAGGCCTCTCGCCTTATATAATTTTGTCCTTAACATCTTTTTTAAGACCTCTATAATACTGTACTTACAGAGCCTTATCTCCCTATAATAGCTTAGACGCGATTTGTATAAATTCTAAAGTATAGCGGCTGGTTAAGCCCTTCTGCTTTAGAACTGCTATTTTCTGTTCTGCTGTCCGTTCCTTATTAGTGTCTCCGAAGGTTATCTAAAGTGCTAACTTAAAGTATCCGTAGTTGCTAAACATAATATTGGTTTCTAGTTTCCGATTATCTGCGTTAGTGTTGCTAAGCCAGTCTATAAGTATCGGGTTAAACTAGTTAAACACTTCTTTCTTTAAGAAGGTGGCTGCTATGCAGACCTTGTCCGATTTAAATTTAAGGTTACTCTAATTTATACGCAGGTATAGCCTTATCTGCGTTATAAATGCTTATAGAGCTCCTTTCTCCCTAGTAAACTCTTTAGGCTTGTTTATCTTGTAGCCTCTATAGCTAACTATCCTAGTAGTGGTAAGCTCCCCTTAGACGGTCTGGAGATTTCCCTATAGGGCTATAATCTCTTTATCCTTAGTATTGCTGGCTTCTTCCAGTGTTTATATTTGTGTAAGCAACGCTTACATACATGTTGCTACTTCGGTTATAGTTAGGGTTAGTCCAGCAGTCGTGCTACCTAAAGGGGTTAGTAGGGCTATCTTAATTAATCGTCTGTATACGACTCCTTTAATATAGCGGTGTTTAAAGTGTAACAGGTTGTCTCTTCTATACCTTCTAAGTATCTTATACTAAGGCAGGGTATAGGTAAGTTATTATCGGGGTGTAATAGTCTTTAAAAGGTAAGGCAAGATTAATCTTAGGTATAAAACGGGGTTATTACTTCTAATAGGTAGTATTAAAGTCTTAAGTTAAACATAAGGTTCCTATCTATGCAAAGGAGCGTCCCTTTATATAAAAGCTCCGTTCTAAGAAAACCTCTTGCTTATATAGCTCTACGGGCTCATAGTCCTCGAGCGTCTCGAGCTTAATAAGCGCTCGCACGGCTCTATGCTTACTTCCCGTTGCGAGCCTGGCGAGCCATCACGTGACCCTGTTCTCGTGATGTCCTACTCTTAGATTGTTCCTATCCACCAGCAGTCCGTGGGGGAATCCAGGATCCCTATGCGTCCTACACGTGACCCCCTTGGTCCCGTAACTTGGTTCTGTATTATCAGTCTTATCTGCTTACTTATCTCCGCGAGTGCCTCTGTGCTCGGGTTGTTCGTATTACGGGTTGTAATATAAGGGTAAAAAGGTAATAATAAAGAACGTATATAATAAGCGCGCAGAATAGAAGAAAATAAAGCTTAAAAAGCTTACTTTAAGTTAGGCTATACTTAAGGTGCTTAAGGAATACAGCGGTAATAACCTAGACGCTTATTACTACTATAAATACGAGCTAAATAAAGTAAACCGCGTCCGCTACTTATACTTTATATATTCTAAGAGTTTAAAAATGCTCTAACAGCACCCGGATATTATTTTTCTTAATTATACCTATAAAACTAATTGCTTTAAAATGCCGCTTTTATATATTAACAGCGTAAACAATTAAAATAAGAACTATAAGCTAGAATACTGTTTCCTTTTAAAGGAAAAAGAGGAGGACTATATTTTTACAGTGCGCGAGCTTTACCTTATATACCAGCGCCTAGGAGTTTTACTAGGCGTTTTTATTACTAATAAAGAGCTCGCACTTAAGAATGCGCTAGCTAAATTCTTTCCTACTATTCCTTATATTCTGTGCAAATAGCACGTGCAAAAGAATATTACTAGCAAGGCTATAGCTATTTAAAAGGATAATAAGCGGCAGGTAATAGATACTATAGATCTACAGGCCGCAGTATATACCTTTTAAAATCTAATAGTAGCTAAAATTAAAGCTATATAGAAAGATCGGAAAAAGTTTATTAATAAGTTTAATTTCTGCCTTATAGAACCTATAGAGGCCGCGTTTAAGGCTGCTTAAAAGAAAATAGAATTAGATTATATATATAACAGTATTGCCCGTTACACGCGCTACGCCGTGGCGTAGCTTGCCCCTAGCCCTACTAGCCTTAGCTCGCGGCCCGTCCTATATATAGACCTGCCTCTGCCCCTGCTTCTGCTCTTTACTAATTCTCTTAATTTATTATATAGCTATACGTAGCTATTATTAATTAAATCTAATACTTATTTATCTTACGTTTATATCTAATATATCGTCGTTATAATAATATAAATAAATAAGCCCTAGTTAATTACCTTACTAAAAAGTAGTAGCCTTTTTAATTGTTATAGTATTGATTATAGCCTCCCTCTAAGCATTAATCCCCTAACACCTTATTCCCGCATACGTGCGCACGCGTGCGCCACGCGCCTGCCACCTAATTCCCGATTTTATTAGGGCCACGCGCTATATACAAGCCCTTTTTCTCGTCTTGTATATAGCCTAGCTCCTGTCCCTAATTTAGTTCGGTATTTTAACGTTTTATAACTAACCACAGTAATAGCACGTAGTTATCCTTCTTTAAATCTAATACTTATCTATCTCGCGTTTAAATGCCCGATACATCGTTACCGTAATATTAATAGCAGATTGCTATATACTATACTAGCCTTTTACCGCACTCTAGAAACACTATAACCTTATAGCTAAAGGGCTTAAATAGTAGTATTAAGTTATATTTTTAGATTTTAACAGGCAACCTATATAATATTATTACGCTACTATTTTAATATATTTACTGCTAAGGCGTTAAAAGAAAGGATTAGCTTAGCTAGTAGTATAGAGCTTCTTAGCATAATATTAAAATACCTAAATTTAGTAAAGTTTTTTAAAAGGTTACTAAGCAGGGCCTTAGGCTACTTACTAGCTAGATTAAAAAGGCAAAGAATAATAATTTCAACCCGGTATATAACGGAATATTTAGAGAAACGTATAGTATACCTTATTATTATAAAATATACTAAAAACTGCACGCTACTTTAATAGCTAAGTATAAAGTTATACTAGAAGATGTCTATTAATACTAGTAGTTTAAACGCCCTGTTCTAAATAAGGTAGACCTTTCTATAAATCCTCTTTTTTTTATTAAGGCCCTAGCAATTATATAGTATTATAAAAGCCGGCTAACAGGTTCTGCTATACCTTATTAAATAGCAGCAGCAGGCTATAGCTATAGCTATAGCCGTGTATCTATATCTATTAACTTAACTTAATATAATTAATTTTAATTTAAAATTAATACTTAATAAGATCTAGTAAGCGTAGCGTAGTAAGTATAATAGCGTAGTAGAGGACTAGGATTATATAAAGGAATATTACATCTCCGGTAAGTTTATAAAACTACTATTTATATATAATAAGGGTAGAGTATTATAGGCGGACAGGAACTAACTTAATTAATGCAGATTATAATATAGGCTAGCTAAATTACTATAGCAGGTGTTTCTATAGGCATGCTAGCGGTTAAAAAGGCTATTATAGTATTAAATAATCCTATATAGTTTATAGGTACAGCTCTAAATTACTCTACTAAATAAGCAGGTATTTTAATAGCTACTTAGAGCTTTATATCCTTAGTTTTTAATAGCTAACTAGCCCCTAAAAATGCCCCTGTATCTATACCTAAAAAGAAAGCTACTTATAGTAAAGAATATTTAGGTATAAAGCTATTATTACAACAATAATATATTAGATATAAACGCGAAATAAATAAGTATTAGATTTAATTAATAATAGCTACGTATAGCTATATAATAAATTAAGAGAATTAGTAAAAAGTAGAAGCAGGGGTAGAGGCAGGTCTATATATAGAACGGGCCGCGAGCTAGGGCTAGCAGGGCTAGGGGCAAGCTACGCCACGGCGTAGCGCGTGTAATAGGTAATACTGTTACAGCTATAGTATACAGGCCTAGTTAGCGTTTCTTTTAGTTAGTAATTAAACAGTAGCTATCTAGGCGCTTTCCGCTTCTAGACTAGCTATAATAGATAGAGTAAATAGACTTTTATTAGCCTAGATAATATATTTTTTCCGTTTTATATATATATACTTTCTATTTTACGTAGCCCTTTATAGCCTATATAAAGTTAAGTAAGTAAGTTTAATTAGTAGAATAATATTTATACGGGCCGGAGGTAAACCTAATATAGATATTAGGCCTTAAAAGGGGCTTAGCGCTAGCTAGTAGTAAGCGTATAAGTAGCTAGTAGTTAGGAATCGAGATCGGTTCTTAATTTACACTTTTTTATAGCGCTGTTAGTAAAGCCAGCTACCCGGCCTTATAATAGAAGGGGTAATACGTAGTAAAAAAAGGGGTAATACGTAGTATAGTAAGGTAGACTAGTGCTAGTATATAAATAGTATATAATAGGCGATTAGGCCCCTTTTTAATAGTAGCGGCTCGCTCCTTAATATTATTATCTATTATTATTATTATTAGGTTCTATTAGGCCGATTTAGCTCCTGCGGGCATATACTATAGTTTCTAAAGCACGTAGTAATATACTATAAATAATACTATAATAGTAGAGGTAATATATTTTTTAAGGCTAGAATAAAAATATATATATAGCTATATAAAGACTATAAGGGAAATAAGGCCGTTTTATAATAGTTCCTATACTAGATAAACCTCCTACCCTACCTTTCTATAGCTAGAAAAATAGCAATAGAAAAGCTAGCTATATAGCCAGCCGACTTATATAGCTATGCCCTAAGAATAGAACTATACGCACGCACGCATATTATATAGCTATAGGCACGCCCGCAACAGGGCAACTCCCCTAATTTCCTATTATCCTTTAATTTAATACCTCTGCTTTTAAGAAAAAGGGCACGCGCGTATAGTAAGGGCACGCGCGCCCTAACGCGGATTTTAGACCTTACTAACCTTCTAGACACTATATAACCCTAGAACCTAGGGCCTATAAATACCGGATTAATCCTAGAGAATATATTAAAATAGCTTACTCCGTGGTAATACTTATAGAGCTGCCACGCGTCCCCTATAGCCGCGTAGAAATAAAAAAAACGCAAGGCGTTATATACTATAGAAAATAAGGTTTTCACTCGACCGCTATAGAGCGAACGGTTTCCCCTTATAAATAAAACCTAGATAGTACTGCCGTATAAACCCTAACGGGGGCACGCAGGTAAAGGGTAATTAGGCACTTTTATACGGTGCAGGTATATATTAAGCCCTATATATTCTATTTATAAAAGCGTAATAATTAAGCTTTCTACTTTTATAAGCTTATAGTATTTAGTTGCCTAATTTTTATTCTATTTTATATTAAAGGCTGGTATAAAAGGGCCCTTTTATTTCTTTCTATAGGCCTTCTATTTATTCCTCTACTTTTCCTTATATACTTCCTATATTACTTCTTATTTTAAAAGTTTATATAAGTTATTTAACTACCTTTTATACCTCGGGGCTAGTACTATAGCCTTAACTGCAAGCCTTTTTAGTATATTACGCCGGCTTAGCTTATATTTAGGTGTTTTCCTAGGCTTATAGTATCTTTTAATAGTGTTTTTAATAGTGCAGTATATAGTTTTAATATACTTTCTAGCCTGGCCTATATATATACAGTCTGCGTATACTACTATAAGTTCCTTTAGCTTAAGCCTTAAAAGGGGTAAAAGGTCTTATATTTAAGTGTCTTAATATCTATTATTTTATACGCTCCTGTAATAGTATAAAGGTAGTAGTTCTAGGCCGTTTTAAGTTATTTAATTTTCGCTTTACTAATTTATTCCTTTATACCTAGCGTTAGAAACCAGGTAG
Organism: Mytilinidion resinicola; assembly: GCF_010093595.1. Taxonomy (NCBI): domain Eukaryota; kingdom Fungi; phylum Ascomycota; class Dothideomycetes; order Mytilinidiales; family Mytilinidiaceae; genus Mytilinidion; species Mytilinidion resinicola. The sequence goes on along the minus strand of NW_022985457.1, from coordinate 89,349 downwards.
TATACCTATATATAAAAACCGGCCTAATAACTGCTAAGTATATATGCTATGCTTTTTAGAAGCTTACGCCCTATATTAATACTATTAGCTGTATAAAGGCTTCTATTTATACTATAGCCTTTTCCTTTATAATATATATATACGGGCCCTATTTAAGTTTAGAGTCTACCTAGACTTTAAGTATATAAAGCTCTATAATTAGGCCCTTTATAAAGCCCCGGATATTTACTATAGCCTTTATATTTACTATATTTAAACGGCGCCTTATAAAGTATATAAGGTAATACTTATCCGGGGCGAATACTATACTATGCTTTTTTGCCCACTCTATATACTATATATGCGCACTTTTAATTGCCCTGCAGTTTTCTTCTATACTTCTACTAAATATAAGGATATTAGTGTTGTTTATAAACCTATAGGCTATTATATTGCCTTTTTATAGTACTAGCAGAAGCGTGCTTATAAAGAATAAGAAAAAAATTAGTAAAAGTAAGAATTCTTATAGTATACCTATATTAACCGGAATAGTTTTAGTAATATATCTTCTAATAGAAAGTTTTATAGTTTAGTTCTATAGAAATAATTCTATAAATTAGACTATCTATTCCGGTATATACTAGACCTATAGGTTATATATTATTCTTTTATAAAATACTTTATTAAAGGCCCCTAAAATATCTAGGCTAAAAAGGAAAGTAATAAAGTAAAAGTTACCCTTTTATATAGTTTATATTTATTCTATAAGAAGTTCTAATATATTCTATAAGCGAGCCGTCTACCTAAGCGAGCCGTCTACTTTATTATAAAAACCGGCCTTAAACGTTAATTGCTCTACAACGCTAATAGATATTAACTATATATAACTTATAGCCTAATCTGCAGCAACCTCTGTATTATTTTTGCACGTATAAATATTATGCCCTAGCTTGCTGCAGCATCTATAGCACCGCGCGCTCCCGCTAGAATCTACCCCGCTTTACTGCCTTTTACTTTAGGCGTCCTTATTAAGCCTTTAAGCAGCTATTTAAAAGCTTGCTTCTATTATTAGAGTTTCTTCTCTCTAGATCCGCTTCTTTTTGCGCGCCTTATACTTTATAGCGGCTTTATTTGCTTTTTAAAGGCTGGCAACTATATTACGCAGTAGTATAGCTTAATATATTATCGTTGCAGCACCTTTAGAAAGGCTGCTAAGCGTATTAAAAATTGCTATAGGCGAGCTATTTTAATACCTTTAAATATAATTATAAATTAAAGCTAATTAAGAGCCTAGCTTATAAGTATTGCTTAGTATTTTTAATTCCTATTAAGCTTTTACTATAGCAGAAGGCGACAGTATATAAAGCTAAATATTAAGCTTTAAAAGTACTACCTCTAGATTAAGCAGTATAAGGCTTGCGCCTTAAAAGCCTATATAAATATTACTTTTTATAATTAAGTTATAGAAGGCTGCTTTAAATACTAGTAAAAACTCTAGCTTTATAACGTAGTTAATATAGTAGCGTATTAAGTCCTTAATTTAGCGCCTATATACCTTTTTTAACGGCGCAAAGCAGCTAATATTAAGTGGCTGCAGCAGGTGTAATAAATACGCTGGCATATAGAGAGTAATAATATTATTCTTTTTATAAATCTTTTTAAATTTAAGCAAGCGGTGGCTTTTATAGCTATTAATAATTAGCAGCTAATATATACCTATAGTGCGATCCTTTATATACTTATTAAAATACTGCAGCTAGGTAATACTAAGCTTATTCGTTATCTAGCTATTATTACTTACTGCTATAACCTAGTCTAGTAGTATATTATTACCCTTATACTATATAGAAAGGTAGTACTTACCTAAAAAGATAATAAATAGCGGGATAGCCTATTTATAGGCATTAACTCCTTAGATTATTATTATCTATTTACGATTGCCTGGCTATATTAATTTTAGATAATTGTACTGCTTAGAGCCTATTATAACTATACTAGTTAAAATAACGCCTATTTAGAAGCCAGCTTTATTAAAGTTATATATATTTTTATCTAGAATATTATACTTTACTTTTATATTATATATAAGCTTAAACTAATCGCTAATTACCTTTAGATTCTTATATAAAGCTTTCTAATAATTATACTTTTAATTAAATTATGTTTTAAGCTTAGGTGTTTGCTTAATAAAGTTCTCTGGCTAGTTCTTGCCAACGTGGCCGCGCGCTTAGCGAGCAATTTATTAGCTATCTCTTATATAGTATACAGGTTGGGCGGAAATTCTTGCGAATCTAGGTCGAGTATATATTAAACAACAACTAATTCCTCTAGCTTAGAAAGCTTCTTCGAATTAGGCTTAGAATCGCGTCGTGGGGTTATTCCAGCGCGTTAATCTCGAAGTGTGCTTCTAGGTACGTTATATATTATAATAGCGCGCCGTTCGCTTTTAAATTGCTGCTAATTAATTGCTGCAATAGCTATGCATATTCGACCTTTATTTTGTATTAATTGCACGTTATATTATCGACGTATAGTAGTTAAAAGTTAACGCGTCGCGTTTTTATAATAAAGTAGACGGCTTGCTTAGGTAGACAGCTTGCTTATAGAATATATTATATTAGATAAAATATTATATTATTATATAACTAGTACTGTTTAAGGAAATAGAGCACTATATTATAGGTAAGAAAAACAAATTTATAGAAGTAGCTACTATAGTTCTAGACCCTTAGTATTTAATAGAATATAGGAAAAATAAGAACTAGTAAATATATTACTAGGACTTATATCTAGTATATTATAAAATAAAATATACGAACTATAGGCTATAAAAATAGCTAAAAAATAAGCAGGCGCTTAAGTAATAGAACGGCTAGAGCAGCTAAGAATAAGGTTCTATAGAGCAGCCACGGATAAAGAAATATAAACTGCAACTATTACTACTTTAGTAGGAAAAGCCTATATTATAGAAAAAAAAAGAAACCTAGTAATATAGCCTAACTTTATTCCTATTTAGAACTATAGATATATAATTCTATTAGTTAAAATTAGTAGGAACCTAGTAAAAGCACTGCTAGATAGTAGCACGCAGGGAAATTTTATATTCTATAACTTTATTAGGAGAAACTAGATCCCCTAGTAATAGAAAAATAGACTTTATAAACTATATATAGTAGATAGCACACCTGTATAATATAGTAATAGGTAGGTAACTACGGAAACTTAACTAGGTGTTATATAGATTATAGAATATAGAGAAACTATTAGTATAGATATAATAAACATAGTAAGATATAATATAATTTTAGGTATACTATAGCTAAAAAAGTATAACCTTTAAATTAATTAGAAATCTAGTAAAGTAAGGATCTAAATAGAAAGCAGACTAAAAAGCACCCTGCGCTAGAACTAGCCTAAGTAAAAACAAAATATTAATATAGATACCTTATAAGGTAAAAACGCCTAAAAAGAAAAAAAGGCAGTAAGCTAATAGTAGCCTAAACCTCTAAATAGCCGGCAGGTAGCTAAAGTAATAAAAGTACTAAACGTGCTAGAAAAATACAATAAATTTAAAGAAATCTTTATAGAAATGGTTTAGAATATACTACTAAAGCACTAATTTTAGGATTACTATATTCCCCTAGTACTAGGCGAATAACCGCAGTTTAGACTAATCTACTTACTAGCCTAGAGCGAACTAAAAGTACTAGAAGAATACTTAGAAAAGAACCTAAAGTAAGGATTTATTAGACTATTAGAATTACCTGCAGGTTACCCTATAATATTTATTCTAAAACTAAATAGTAAGCTACGCCTTTATATAGACTATAGATAACTAAATAAGATTATAATTAAAAACTGCTATCTATTACCTTTAATCTCTAAACTTAAAAACTAACTTAAAAACTAACTATATAAGGCTAAGTACTTTACAAAAATAAACCTACGCGAAGGGTACTACTTAATTAGGATAAGAGAAGGAAAAGAGTAGAAAACAGCTTTTAGAACTTAATATAGACACTATAAGTATATAGTAATACTATTTAGGCTTACTAACGCGCTAGCAATATTCTAGGCGGTAGTTAACTTAGCGCTAAGGGGCTACCTAAATCGGTTTATAGTAGTATACTTTAATAATATCCTTATATACTTAGAAACGCTAAGCAAATATAAAATATATATATAAAAAGTACTTAAAAAACTTAAAAAATACAACCTTATAGTAAACCCGGACAAGTGCAAGTTCTATAGGTAGAAAGTCGGATTCCTAAAATACGTTATTAGTCCAGGACAGATTAAAATAGAAGAAGGTAAGGTGTCCTCTATTTAAAAATAGCTAGAGCCTATAAATTTAAAGGAACTATAGTTATTCCTAGGGTTAGCTAATTACTATAGGCAGTTTATTAAGGGTTACTTAAAAATTACAGAGCTATTTATAGAACTTACTAAAAAGGATATAAAGTATAGATAGATCTTAAAAGCGCAGAGCGCATTTAATAAGTTAAAGGCACGATTTGCCTTAAAACTAGTATTAGCAATTTTTAATCTATAGAAACTAGTTACTATTAAAAGTAATATATTAGACAAAGTATTAAGAGCAATACTTAACTAACTAGATAAATAAGGGAAGTTATATTCTATAGCGTTCTACTTATAAAAGCTAAGCCTAGCTAAGCTAAACTATAATATCTATAATAAGGAACTGCTAGCTATAGTAAAAGCATTTAGTTAATAAAAAGTTTATTTTAAAAAAGCAGTATATATAATACAGGTATATATAGACTATAAAAATCTAATATACTTTACTATAACTAAGGATTTAAACAGAAGATAAGTAAAATAGTTAGAAAAACGAGAAACCTTTAATTTTAGGATTATATACTAAAAGGAATCTAAAAACGCTTATATAAACGCATTTAGCTAAAGGCCGGACTATATAAAAGGAGCCGAAAAAGCCAGGCAATCTACACTTAGGAAGAGAAGTTTAGGAACCCTTAAATTTAACCACGCGTAAGCAGCAGCTGTTTATTAGTCCGAGGACAACAAGTGGTATAGATAAATTAAGGTAGTATAGAAATTAGATTAAGAAAGCCGAGATTTAGCAGGTTATAACTAGCAAAGTTTGCGCCTAGAACCTATAAACTAAGAATATAAAGAAATCTAGGATAGTATTATTACCTTATAGAATAAAATATTTATACCTAAGGCCTTATAAAAAGAGCTTATTAAGGAATTCTATAGTATACCGGCGTATAGGCACTAGGAAGTGGAAAAAACACAGGAAAGAATTATAAGAATATTTTACTTCCCTAAACTCCGGAAGCTAACGGAGAAAATTGTATATAAATATAAATATATAAAAAATAAGTTAGTATAATACGCACTATATAAACTAATAAAGAGTTCCTCTACACCGGAAAAAGTATAAAAATCTATTATATAGAACTTTATAGTTAAGCTACTATAGTCTATTAAACTTATAATAGGTATAAAGTATAATATAATATTAGTAGTTACGGACTAACTAACTAAATATACCTACTTTATCCCTTACTAAAAAGTATTAACAGCAGAAGATCTAGCCTATATATTTTTAAAGTACGTTATTAGCAACTATAGGCTACCCTAGGAGATAATTTTAGACTAAAATAAGCTTTTTATATTAAAATTCTAGTAAACCCTTACTATCACGGTATTGATCATGGCCTCCCTCTAAGCATTAATCCCCTAACACCTTGTTGCCGCATACGTGCGCACGCGTGCGCCACGCGCCTGCCACCTGATTCCTAATTCTGTTAGGGCCACGCGCTATATGCGAGCCCCTTTTCTCGTCCTGTATATAGCCTGGCTCCCGTCCCGAATTCAATTCGGCATCTTGACGTCCTGTAACCAACCACGGTAATAGCACGTAGTTATCCTTCTTTGAATCTGATACTTGTCTATCTCGCGTTTAAATGCCCGATATATCGTCACCGTGACACTTACTGCACAACTAGGAATAAAGTATAAGCTTTCTACGGCGTTTTACCTTTAAACGGACGGGTAAATAGAAAGGCTTAATTAAACTTTAGAATAGTACTTATAATACTATATTAACTATAGGCAGGATAATTAGGTATTACTGCTACTAATAGCCTAGTTCGCCTATAATAGCGTATTTACAGAAATAATAAAGGTATTACCCTTTTTTATAAACTATAGTTTTAATCTAGAAGCGTATTAAAAACCCTAACTTAATAGTATAAGGGCCTAAAAGGCACTACTATTAGTTGAAAATATTAAAAAGCTATAGAAACAGCTTTTAATAGATATCTAATTCCTAATACTAAGGTTAGTAAAATATTATAACTAATACTAGAGTATTATACTAACCTTTAAAAAAAGGAATAGAGTCTACCTACTCTATAAAAATATTAAAATAAAATAACTAAGCATAAAGTTAGACTATATTAAGATTAGACTATTTAAAATATAGAACGTTATTAGCCTAGTAAATTACAAGCTTAGGCTACCTAATAGAATAAAAATACACCCGGTCTTCTATATATTACTACTAGAACCTGTACTACTTAATACTAAGCTAGAAAATAATATTAAGGTTAATAATAATAATAAGTATAAGGTTAAGTAAATCCTGGATTCCTAATAGCATAGTTAGTAAAAAAAGTACCTAATTAAATAGAAAGAATAACGTATTCTATAAGCAAGCCGTCTACCTAAGTAAACTGTCTACTTTATTATAAAAACCGGCCTTAAACGTTAATTGCTCTATAACGCTAATAGATATTAACTATATATAACTTATAGCCTAATCTGCAGCAACCTCTATATTATTTTTACACGTATAAATATTATGCCTTAGCTCGCTGCAGCGTCTACAGTATCGCGCGCTCCTGCTAGAATCTGCCCTGCCTTACTGCCTTTTACTTTAGGCGTTTTTATTAAGCCTTTAAGCAGCTATTTAAGAGCCTGCTTCTATTATTAGAGTTCCTTTTCTCTAGATCTGCTTTTTTTTACGCGCCTTACGCTTTATAGCGGCTTTATTTACCTTTTAAAGGCTGGCAACTATATTATATAGTAGCGTAGCTTAATATATTATTATTACAGCACCTTTAGAAAGGCTGCTAAGCGTATTAAGAATTGCTATAGGCGAGCTATTTTAATGCCTTTAAATATAATTATAAATTAAAGCTAATTAAAAGCCTAGCTTAAGAGCGTTACTTAGTATTTTTAATTCCTATTAAGCCTTTACTATAACAGAAGGTAACAGTATATAAAGCTAAATATTAAGCTTTAAAAGTACTGCCTTTAGATTAAGCAGTATAAAGCCTGCGCCTTAAAAGCCTATATAAATATTACTTTTTATAATTAAGTTATAGAAGGCTGCTTTAAATACTAGTAAGAACTTTAGCTTTATAATATAGTTAATATAGTAGCGTATTAAGTCCTTAATTTAGCGCCCGTATACCTTTTTTAACGGCGCAAAGCAGCTAATATTAAGCGGCTGCAGCAGGTATAATAAATACGCTGGTATATAGAAAGTAATAATATTATTCTTTTTATAAATCTTTTTAAATTCGAGCGAGCAGTAGCTTTTATAGCTATTAATAATTAGCAGCTAATATATACCTATAGTGCGATCCTTTATATACTTATTAAAATACTATAGCCAGGTAATACTAAGCTTATTTATTATCCAGCTATTATTACTTACTACTATAACCTAGTCTAGTAGTATATTATTGCCCTTATACTATATAAAAAGGTAGTACTTACCTAAAAAGATAATAAATAGCGGGATAGCCTATTTATAGGTATTAACTCCTTAGATTATTATTATCTATTTATAATTGCCTAGCTGTATTAATTTTAGACAATTGCGCCGCTTAGAGCCTGTTATAACCACGCTAGTTAAAATAACGCCTATTTAGAAGCTAGCTTTATTAAAGTTATATATATTTTTATTTAGGATGCTATACTTTGCTTTTATATTACGTATAAGCTTAAACCAATCGCTAATTACCTTTAGATCCTCGCATAAAGCTTTCTAATAATTATACTTTTAATTGAATTGTGTTTTAAGCTTAGGTGTTCGCTTAATAAAGTTCTCTGGCCAGTTCTTACCAACGTGGCCGGCGGCGCGCTCGGCGAGCAATTTGTTGGCCATCTCTTGTACAGCATGCAGGTTGGGCGGAAATCCTCGCGAATCCAGGTCGAGTATATGTTGAACAACAACTGATTCCTCCAGCTTGGAAAGCTTCTTCGAATTAGGCTCAGAATCGCGTCGTGGGGTCGTTCCAGCGCGTCGATCTCGAAGTGTGCTTCTGGGTACGTTATATATTGTAATAGCGCGCCGTTCGCTTTTAAATTGCTGCTGATTAATTGCTGCGATAGCCATGCATATTCGACCTTTATTTTGTATTAATTGCACGTTGTATTGTCGACGTATAGTAGTTGGAAGTTAACGCGTCGCGTTTTTATAATAAAGTGGACGGCTCGCTTAGGTGGACGGCTTGCTTATAGAATATATTACCGCACTTTTAAAAATATATAGGAACCGGTTAAGGGTTTAGTAAACTATTAGGAACTCCTGCGGCAGTTTTACCGCTAGAATCCGGAATAGCCTAGAATAATAGCGATATTGCGCTAGTTAACTAGGAAAAATCTAGCAGATTAAAGAACCCTGCAGAACTAGACGCGCCGAAGGAAAACAAGGCTTCCCTCTTAACACGCTCTCGTTTTTTCTGCGCAGCCTTTTCCTAATCTTCCTTTTCTATTTCTTCTAAAGTGGAAAAACCCCTATAAAGTATATTAGAGCGACGCTGCTCTAGGAGCTTGCGCTGTTTACGCAACCGACGATATTTAGTATAGGCAGCCTTTTCCTTTTATTCTAATTAAGCTATAGCAGTATTTAGTTTACAGACTATAAAATATTAGCAAAAAGTAATAATAAAATAAGAATAACCTATAAGCAGCCTTATTAATACTAAAGATATTATATATACTACTAATCTTTATATATTTCCTATACTAAGTATTACCCTTTAATACTTTACAGGCCAGGCCTTTATTATAATAGTAAAAATAGGAAGGTATTTTAATTCCGAACTTTGCGGAATAATTAGATAAAAGGTTATATTATAAGAACTTACTAGATTTTAGAACCTTAGGTATAGTAAAAAAAGAAATAAAAAAGTATAATAACAGCCTAGTAAATAGGGTATTACTAGCTATTTATCTAAGACCCTACTATAAAGGCACTTTTAGGCCGAAAGCCTTAGAAAGGGGAGTAAGTATTATAACCTATAATATAAACCACCCGAGCGCAGCAGCACTTATAGAAATAAGTAAGCAGATAAAACTAATTATATAGAACTAGGTTATAGGACTAAAAGGGTTATATATAGAATATATTAGTATTCTAGATTTCCCTATAGACTGCTAGTAGATAGGAATAATATAAAAATAGGAATTATAGGATAAAAGGTTTATATAATAGATTAGAGAAATCTAAGCTAGAATTATAGTAATCTAGGGAATACTTAGGAATTAGGCTAATCTAAGAGCTATTCCAGGATTAGACTAATCTAGAACAGATTAGGCTAATCTATAGATTTCTTAGAATAGAGCTTTTATATATAAGAACGCTCCTTTATATAAATAGAAACCTTATATTTAACTTAAAACTTTAATACTACCTATTAAAAGTAATAACCCTGTCTTATATCCTAATTAATTATTGCTTTACCTTTTAAAAACTATTGCACCCTAATAATAACTTAACCTATACCCTGCCTTAGTATATAACACTTAGAAGGTATAGAAAAAACAACCTGTTATACTATAGTAGTAAAGGCCCTAATAGTAATATAAATTAGGCAAGCTATATAAATTAAATAGAACGCGAGAATTAGATAGAATATAATAAATAACTTCTATAAAATTAATATCTATATTAAAAACAACGCCTAGCAAGCGGCTAACGTAATATATATAAATAACTATATTATAAAAAAGCTATAAGCGGCGGAAGAGCCGGAAACTATAAAAATTAGTAGTATTAGAAAGCTATAAAATGGTGATATTAAGGTAATTATCGCGGATAAGCTATTAAAAAACGCCCTTTTAAAAAAAAAGAATTAGGTTTTTATTCTAGGCTCCTCCGCTACTATACGCACGCCTATAGTGCTTATTAAAGTATATAGTATACCTAAGGAGATAGACCTTAATAACCTAAGTCTATAGAAAAATATAATAGAAAACAATATAACTTATAACCTAGAACTTATAATTAATAAGATTATATAGAAGAATAAGGCAGCTATTACTATAGCGCGGGTAAACCTAGTATAGTATATAAGCTCGGCTATTATAGGCGTATAAATAGAAGTAATAGCAAATAATACTATTAATAATAGTATTGCTTAGAAAGGCTATATACTTAACGCCTTAAGGTATAAGGCAGGATTTGCAGCTATATAGTGCTTTAACTGCTAGGGCTACAGGCACGTTATAAGGTACTGTAAAAAAAACGTTAAATACGCAGTATATACAGGCGAGTATAATATAAAAGTATGCCCGGATAAAACTATTAAGAAATATATAAACTATAATAGAAACCACCTATTATATAGTACTAAATACACTATTTAAAAAAAGGCTTAGCAAAGGGCCTTTAATAAAAAATAGGTAATACTATACTAATACGCCGCAGAGCGCAATAAACTATATATATTCCAAGCGCAGTTATATAATAAACAACAGCACGCAAGGAAAATAGCTCTAAAAAAAAGGGTGTAATATATAGAAAAGTTTAAAATATAAGCAGAGAAGCCCTTCTCTATAGACTTTATAGTATTTACAGCTTCTACTATACCTGCACCCTTAAAGAAACCCGGACCTAGGCGGCCGAAAAAGGTGTTTACAGCGGATAAGAACTAGCCCGCTATTAATAAGGTATTTAGAATCGGAAGTAGAACGTAGCCCGCCTAATTTACGCAACCTAATTAATTAGCTACGCTGCCGGAAGCATTATTATAGCTAGCTATATAAACTATATACAGCAGAGGCGATTAGCTAATATTAAGCGGAGAGGTTTAAATACTATTATTATAAAACAACCTAGCCAACTAATAGATCTACGCTAAGCAAAGAACCTAGGTAGATAATAGGCAAGCTAAGAAATAATAAAAGGACACTAAAATAAGCTAATATTAGAATAACTAAACAACCTTACTATTATATAGTATAATATCTATAAAAACTTAACAACTTAGAAGAAGTTCCTTAAAAAGGCGGAAAACGCTAGCCTGTAACTTATAGTACTAGCTATATAAAAACTATAGAAAAACCTATATAGGTAGGAGCAAAGGTATATAGTATATATAACGCATATAATAAAGTTATACTATTTACTATATATAGGAAAGGAATATATAAAAGCCTGTATATATATTAATAAACAACTAGATATTAATAAGTAGTTAGTTATACACTACTTACTAAATCTTAACACCCTTTTCCTTTGCGCAGGGGAAAAGAGGATCTATATTTATAATATCTATAACCTGAACCCTAATAGTATTATATAGGAACTACCTCTACTACTAAATAATACTAAAGCGGAATATATCCTTATTAGAGATATAAACCTATACTATCCGCTATAGAAAGGAGTTTAAGTTATATAAATTAAGGAATAAGTAGAGGAGCTCCTTTATATTACGCGCAAAGCAGGTATAGACCTAGCTATAGAGGAAGGGCTAAAGATATAGGTAAAAGGAATATTATAGTTTATAATTAACCTTATATTTATAATAGAGTAGCTAATAGAATAAATAATTTCCTCTATAGTATAAAAGGAATAGAACTGCAACTTTAATTACCGGCCTATATATATAGAGTTTAATATCTTACCACTAAAGGTAGCTAAACCCCTGCAGTATAGGCTGTAGAAGGATATAGTATAGAAAAAAGTATAAAAAAACCTAGTAATACGGCTAAACAAGCTAGAAACTTAGAATAACCCGCAGGAGACGGAGGAAAATTTTAATATATTTGCACACCGCCTATATAAGTATATATAAGCTATAATAAACAAAACTATACTATTTATAAAGCTGTTAAAATAAGTATTACCTGCGTGGTTAATAGAATGCATTAAAAAAGTACAGGAGATAAAGCGGGCCTATAGGACCTGGCGCTTATTAAGAATAGTAAGGGACTGGATTTTGTATAGAGTATAGTACAATAGAAAAAAAAGGGCTATACGCAAAAAAAGTATAAAAGTATAGCGCCGTGTAGTAGATAAAATTATATTGGATTTAAAAGGCGTATAGAAGCTAGCTAAATAGGGCAGAACTATTAAAAAGGAACTACGGCCACCGCCTTAATTCCCCCCTTTTTTATAGCCTAATAACGCAACGCTCTATATAGATAATAAGACTAAGGCTTAAATACTTATAGAATAGTTCTTCCTACCCTCTATAAAGGCAGACCTCTCTAATATTAAAAAATACTAATACCTAGAGCTGTATAAGTCCTTATAAAATATTATATTAGAAAATATCTTTTCCGCGCTAATAGGAATAGCCCTGGATAAGGCCCTAGGTATTATAAAAATAACTAATAGAATTCTTAAGAAATATAAAACGCAGCTAGTACTAATACTGGCTAGGTTCTTTACTAGGTATATATATATAGGGCACCACCTATAGCCGTATAAAAAATTAATTACCGTAGTACTATATAAGCTTTAGAAAGCGTTTTATAATATAGTAAAGTTGTATAGGCTAATTGCGCTGCTAGAAATAGTAGGTAAGCTGCTTAAACGTATTATAGCACGAAAACTATCTAAAATAGCAGAGGAGAAAAGCATGCTCCTACCGAGTTAAATAGGCGTAAGGCCTAAATAATCTACGCAGATAGTACTAGAACTTTTTACAGAACAAATATAAACTATATAAAAGGGCAACTTTTACCTTATTACCTCCTTTTTTAGCCTAGATATTTTAGGGGCCTTTAATAGAGTATTTTATAAAAAAATAATATATAACCTATAGGTCTAATATATACTAGAATAAATAGTTTAATTTATAGAATTATTCCTATAGAACCGAACTATAAGACTTTTTATTAGAAAATATATTGCTAAAACTATCCCGGTTAACTATTACGTTGTTCCTTAGCATTCTCTTAGTAGTTATCGAGGCCTCGGATCATCACGTGCATGGACGTCACGTGATCCCGGGCCGAGGGTTCTTCCGGCGCCCGGAGTTCTGCCGGCGCCTGCTAGCGCGCGCTCAACTATATAGCAGGCCCGTGGCCGGAGCCTCTCTCCTCTCCACGCAACCTCGTCAATAGCAATACAACCCTTTTCTCGGCCACGAACCTGACACTAGGTTGCGTCGTTCTTTGAAACCCAGAAACACAGAAACCTCAATTTCTTTTTGCACGGCTGCACCGCCGTGCGCGCGCGCACCTATACAGGTGCCGCTGGCTTCGAGATTCGGCTATACAGTCACTTAATCACTAACCTCCTCTACTAACACGTTTCCTTTACTCACTCACTTACTTACTTACTTACTTACTTATTTCCTACACCTGCATAAAGCCTAGGCCACATCACAAGCAGCCAGGTATGCCCGATCAGCTCAATACGCCCGGTGGGCAACCTCATAACTCCAACATTCCAACAGGTGCGGAGGGGGTTGGTCACCAGGAGTTCTTCGACACACAAGGTAATGTCTTTGAGGAGGATAAGGATAAGAAAACCCCACCGGCGAACCTCACACGATTATCCTCACGCGAAAAGAACCAACAGAACCGTCTCCATAAGCGGCGCAAGCGCGTTAGCAACATCCTTAACATTGCCATTTCTAAGGCCTACAACACCCAGGACTCTCACACTATTGCGGCCGGCTCCCAGCCCGATAAGGAGAATCCTATTACCCTGGACCTTCTCCTAGACTTACAGGATATCCACAACCTTGTTAAATAAATAGGGGGCCGGTTATTTAAGAGCGCTATAGAGTTCCGCGTATAGGTAACTAATACACCCGCCTAAGCCTTTAAGCTGCTGCGCGCCCTAGTAGAGAGCACTACTATCTGTATTAATAAATACGGCGCCGGTATAGAAAAATAGGAGGAGATGTCTAAGAACCTCTATACTAAGTTTAATAATATAGATAATAAGATTAAAGAATTAAAGCTCCGGCTTAATTAAGCTAATATTAACCTCTAAGCTGCTAAGTTGCACGCGTATAACCTTTAATAGTTTAAGCCTACTGTTAAAACTCCTAAAGGGCCCGTTTATTTTAATAAGAATAAGCGGCGCGATAACAACGTTGACTATTAGCGGATAAACGGCGGGGCCGGAGGACAGCCTACTGGTAGGCCTAACAACTACAGTTATAATAACTACGCTAAGCCCGTATATATTCTACCTACGGCCAATATACGCGGCAGCGGCGGCGATAACTAGGCCTGTTGCTTACCTTCTCTATATAATAACCGTCGTCGCGAGGACAGCAGCTACTATAGTAGCTGTACGCCACCATACACCTAGCCCCTATTATTAATCTTGTCACGGCCTAGCTACTGCTGGCCGGACCCAGCCCCGTTTAACGGAACAGACACTAACAGCTACCCTATCTAGCGTAGCAAGGTCCTTGCTAAAATCCGTCACGCGTTTCCTAAGCAGACGGACAACTTTAAGCTTAACTATATTAAGAGCATTCTGTTAGGCGGACTATTTAAGCGCGTATAAGCACATCGCCGCCAGCAGCTTATCTATAATAAAGTAGAAGCCCTCCGCTCTTTAGATAACGGATATAGAAAGTATAATATTAAAGCTAAAGCCCTAATACAGCTTAAAACTCTCTATATAGGCAATAATTTATTTATAACCTTTTATAACTATTTCCTTAATATTACCGGCAACCTTAACTAAAGCCTCTTTAAGCTTATCTACTAGTTTAAAATATATCTTATACTGTATTTATAATCTAAGCTAGTAAATAGAGTAGTCTATTACTGTTTTAATAACTTTATATAATATATTCGCACTTTAGATATACAGAATACCGCTTTCCAGCAATCTAAGAAATATAATACCCTTGTCTTCTAACCTTATTAGGCCACCTTATCTACAGCAACCACTTAGTCTACTTGCGGCCGTGGCTGTAGCCGCGGAGGATACTTACCTACGCCTGCAATAGGAACTACTACTATAACTACCGGTACTATAACTACTCTAAACGCTCCGCGCACCTATACTATTATAGCTATGCTAGGTATAGAATAGCGCCTGCGCACTATAAAGCCTAAGAATAAGCTAGCTTATATCCGGAGCATAGGCAAGCTCTTTATAGAAGATAAGGAGCAGACGCGTTAAGCTGGCGCTTGCAATTGCTGCTGTTACGTCGGCCACCGCGCTACTAATAACAACTGCCCCCTTTAGAACTTCTCTATTTAGATAACCAGCGGTCTTCCTCTCCGCGCTATAGATATTACGTTTTCCGGCTAGGAAAATAAGTAGTTCTTGTGCATAGTCGCGCCCAAGAACCTGTTATAATTAATTACAAATCCACCCCGTTATCTACCCTGTTATCTACCCCCTGTTTTTTACCTACTTCCTCTAAATACAGCAACTTAGTTTCTACTAATAACCTTCTAGACCTATAAAGGAAGCCTAGGAAACTGCGTAAAAGCCGATACAGGGGTACCTATTATAGAACACCTAAAAAGCACAGGATAAAGCAGGCTGTAGAACCTTTTTTATAGTTTAACACTTCTTTCTAGCCACAGGAAGTACTGGAGTATATTAAGAATAAGGAAAGTTAGCCGGAACTTTGCATTTCCACCACGGCTATTACCTGTACCCAGCATAATATTATAAAGCTCTAGCTAAAAAAAGGTAGTTAGTATTTACTTCCTTATTCTATAGTCTTAGATAGTAATTAAACTATTTATATATATTCTCTCTCCGATAACAGTATAATATCCTTTTTTATGGATTAATTATTTACGCGCAAATATAAAATTTATTAAATTCCTTTTAATTTACCTCGTCACCTTATATATATCGATAATTCCAACTCCTTTTAATCTATTACTTATGCCGCAATTATTAATATTGCTATAGGTTTTTATACTAAGCAGCTAGTCTGCTACGTTACCAACCTAGGCTATATTCTATTAGTCCTAGGAATAGATTAGCATAAAACTTATAATCTATAAATTAACTTTATTAAGAAAAGCTTTTATTTCTGTTAATTATAATGCTGTAATCTACACTGCTACTATAATAATATGCTAGCTAAGATCTTCTGTAAAGGGGCTCCCTTCCACGCCACCGGGCCTAATAAGCTTTAATCCACGTTTTTATTCGCGATATCTATTAGTTCTATAGAACGCCATATTTAATATACTAAGTATAAGGACCTTATTTAGATCTACGGACCGGAATTTATACCTAAACCGGACGACTCCCTGTTTAATACACCCGCGATTAGGCACGTTATTAGTATACTAGAGGCCGACGGCACGCTTAAACTACACGCCCTTAGTGTTAACAAGTACAACAAATTTATAAAGGAATAGAAGATATACTTACCTAATAAGCTACGCGCTTACCTAGATAAATATTTCCACCTGTAGGTTAATATATAGTTATAATAAAAGGTAGGAAACCTGCTACCCTATTAAGACTATAACTATACTATCCTCCTATAACCGGACGCTCTCCTGCCTAAGTATAAAACCTAAGCTGTTTTAGAGGAGAAGAATTGCATTATTTATAATAAGCTCTAGAAACTCCTAGGCAAAGGCTTTATTAAAAACAGCAACTCTCCTATACACGCACTAGTCTTTCTAGTTAAGAAACCGGACAGAATATACCGCTTCTGCATTAACTACTAAGGCTTTAACGCTATTACTATAAAGAATTAATACTTAATTCCTATTGTTTAAAAGACACTAAATTGCCTCTGTAAAGCTAAATAGTATACTAAGCTAGATATTATTTCCGCCTTTAACCGCGTACGTATTAAACCAGGCGATAAATAGAAAACTGCTTTTGTTATAAGGTACGGCATGTTCTAATCTAAGGTCCTAGGATTTAGTATATGCAACAGGCCCGGCACCTTTTAAATATTTATTAACAACATCCTGCAGGAGTACCTGGACGACTTTTGTTCGGTATATATAGATAATATACTTATATTTACTAATAGAACTAAAGAGGAACACGTTGCCTATATATAGAAAGTCCTGGACCGCCTCTATAAGGCTAGCCTTTACCTTAATATTAATAAGTGCAAATTCCTTATTAAGCGTATTAAATATTTAGGTCTAATTATTATAACTAATAGCGTTAAAATAGATCTAGAAAAAGTCACGGCCGTTACTAAATAGGCTACTCCTACTTGCCTTAAGAATATTTAGGCTTTTCTAGGTTTAGCCAACTTCTATAGACGCTTTATATAAGGCTTCTTGCAGTTATATAAGCTGCTTACTAATTTATCTAGGAAAGGACTAGACGGTTATATCTATTTTAAATAGACAATAAATTGCTAGAAGGCCTTTAATAACCTTAAAACAGCGTTTACTACCGCACCTTATTTTAAACACTTTAATCCTAACCGGAAATTACGTATTAAAACGGACGCATTAGACTATATAGCTGCGGGGGTATTCTCCTAGCTTTATAACAATAGTATATAGCACCCTGTTGCCTTTTACTTATATAAAATAACGCCGGCGGAATATAACTATAAAATCTATAATAAAAAGTTGCTTACTATTATCCTTACCTTTAAAGAATAGGAGCTATAGTATTAGGGTAATAGATACTAGGACCCTATCTAAATGCTAATAGATTACCGAAATCTGCTGTACTTTATAACTATATAATAACTTAACCAGCAACAGATGCGCTGGCTATAAATCCTTTCGGAAATCGATTATATCCTAATATACCGTCCCGGCCGCCTTAGGGCCAAGCCCGATAGCCTTACACGCCGAAGCTAAGATCTTCCGCAGTCTAATAATAATAAACGCTTCCTGTTCTAACAGCAAACTATAATTAAAATAAAGAACCTCGCTGCCGAGGTGTCTAAAAACCTCTACCTCCGCGCTATAGGTATTATAGAAGCCAACTATAATAAGCCCCTCTATAAACTTATTAAGGAAGCCTATAATATAGATAAGGCTGCTTTTAATAATAGCAGCGGTGTTAATAATACTTTACTAACTTATTTTATACATCGGATTATAGTATTAAAGCAGAGCGGCAACTGTAAACTACTACGCGATATCCTAAGGAATAAGCGCGTGCAACTATCTATAAGCAAGCTGGAAGTTATAGACGGCAGGCTATAGGTATACTATAAAAACTCTAGATAATTATTTATTTCTTAATTAGCCGCCTTTTAACTTAGGATTATATAGCTAGGTTATAATTATACTAGTGCAGGGTATAGAGGATACGCCGATTACCTTTAGTATATATAACCTAGCTACTACTACTAGCTATAGTTTACTAAATTAATTACAACGTATATTAACGCCTGCTAACGCTGCTATAATATTAAGCTATCTAACTTTACTAAGCAAGATTTCCTACAGCCTCTGCCCGTCCTACTTTATTACTGGCGTAATATTGCTATAGACTACGTTGTAGACCTGCCTATCTGCAAATATTACGGCCGTAAGTATTATTATATACTTATTATAATTAATTAACTTTTAAAGGAATATTACTTCCTTACTATTATTTTACTAGAAGCGGATAAGCTTATAGAAGTCTATTTCTAATAGATATACCGGCTCTATAGCCTGCCAGCGTCTATTACTAGCAACTTAAGCATACAATTCACCTCTAAGTTCTAGCGGCACCTCTATTGTTAGTCACGATCGTTACTTAATATATCCACCGCCTTCCACCTAGAAATAGATAGTTAGACGGAAATTGCTAATACTAATATAAAGAAGTACCTACGAGCTTATATATAGTATATATAAGACAACTAGTATAACTTACTGCCCTCTGCGGAACTGGTTGCTAATACCTATATTTTAGCTATAACAGGCCTATTTCTTTTCTTCGCTAATTACGGCTATAATCCACGCTTAGAGTTAGAACTGCCTCTAGCTAACAGTAAGAAGATTTCTAAAAATAGGGAGGTTAAACGCGAACTAGCTAATAACCTTACTTAACGCCTTAAGGATATTAAGGTCTACTTATAGAACTGTATTATATAGGCTTAGAAGGAATAAGCTTACTAAGCTAACTGCCACCGTAATACTGCGGCAGATATACGCGTTAATAATATAGTCTAGCTTAACGCGAAGAATATTAAGCTGGACCGCGCTAAAAAGGCGCTTAATAATAAGTTTATTAGCCTTTTCCGCGTTAATAAGGTTATCGATCGCGGCGCAGCTTTCTAATTAGACCTGCCGTCCGACACTAAGATATATAACGTTTTCCACCTATTACTGCTCCGGCTTAATACTTCTAAGCTAATTAAGGGCTAGGACCGGCCTAAATCTACACCACCGCCTAAGCTAATACAGCGCGATAATAATAATAAGCCCGTTAAGGAATAGATAGTTACCTAAATAGTTAACTTATAAATTTAAAATAATAATATATAGTATAAGGTCTACTATATTAGCAATATAAGGCTATATAGATACTAGCAACTATCTAAAAATGTTAAAGGCTGCCTTTATAGAGTTTTTAATTTCTACTACTGCAACCTATAGAAACCTAAACCACCTGCTTACTTTATTAAACTAAAGGACTAGACACTACCTACTTAGAACTACTAGAACGTTACTATATTATTGTAATACGCCTATATTAGCTGTCTACTACGTAAGTTTATATAGTAAGTCTCTTTTTACGTCTATATCCTTACAGGAGCTCGGTTTTTAAAAGGGGGGGCACGTGTTACGTTGTTCCTTAGCATTTTCTTAGTAGTTATCGAGGCCTCGGATTATCACGTGCATGGACGTCACGTGATCCCGGGCCGAGGGTTCTTCCGGCGCCCGGAGTTCTGCCGGCGCCTGCTAGCGCGCGCTCAACTATATAGCAGGCCCGTGGCCGGAGCCTCTCTTCTTTCCACGCAACCTCGTTAATAGCAATATAACCCTTTTCTCGGCCACGAACCTAACATTAACACAGGTATACTATAAAAATTCTTACTTTTACTAATCCTCTTCTTATTCTTTATAAGCACGCTTCTGCCGGCACTATAAAAAGGTAATATAATAGCCTATAGGTTTATAAATAACACTAATATTTTTATATTTAGCAGAAGTATAGAAAAGAACTGCAGGGCAATTAAAAGTGCGCACGTATAGTATATAGAGTGGGCGAAAAAGTATAGTATAGTATTTACCCCGGATAAGTATTACTTTATATACTTTATAAGGCGCTGTTTAAATGCAGTAAATATAAAGGCTATAGTAAATATCTAGGGCTTTATAAAGGGCCTAATTATAGAGCTCTGCGTGCTTAAAGTCTAGGTAGACTCTAAACTTAAATAGGGCCCGTATATATATATTATAAAGGAAAAGGCTATAGTATAAATAGAAGCCCTTACACAGCTAATAGTATTAATATAGGGCGTAAGCTTCTAAAAAGCATAGTATATATACTTAGCAGTTATTAGGCCGGTCCTTATATATAGGTGCACTACCTAGTTTCTAACACTAGGTATAAAGGAATAAATTAGCAAAGCAAAAATTAAACAACTTAAAACGGCCTAGAACTACTGCTTTTATACTATTACAGGGGCGTATAAAACAATAGATATTAAAACGCTTAAATATAAGACCTTTTGCCCCCTTTTAAGGCTTAAGCTAGAGAAACTCGCGGTAGCGTACGCAGACTATATACGCGCGGGCTAGGCTAAAAAGCATATTAAGACTACGTGCCGCACTATTAGAAATACTATTAGGAAATACTATAAGCCTAGGAAAACGCCTAAATATAAGCTAAGCCGGCGTAATATACTAAAAAGGCTCGCAGTTAAGGCTATAGTACTAGCCCTAAAGTATAAAAGGTAGTTAAATAACTTATATAAGCTTTTAAAATAAGAAGCAATATAGGAAGTATATAAGGAAAGGTAAAGGAATAAATAGAAGGCCCACAGGAAAAAACAAAAGGGCCTTTTTACGCCGGCCCTTAATATAAAATAGAATAAAAATTAGGTAACTAAATACTATAAGCTTATAAAAGTAGAAAGCTTAATTATTACGCTTCTATAAACAGAATATATAGGGCTTAATATATACCTGCACTATATAAAAGTGCCTAATTACCTTTCGCCTGCGTGCCTCTACAGGTATATACTATAGTTTCTAAAGTATATAGTAATATACTATAAATAATACTATAATAGTAGAGGTAATATATTTTTTAAGGCTAGAATAAAAATATATATACAGCTATATAAAAACTATAAGGGAAATAAGGCCGTTTTATAATAGTTCCTGTACTAAATAGACCTTCTACCCTACCTCTCTATAGCTAGAAAAATAGCAATAGAAAAGCTGGCTATATAGCTAGCCGATTTATATAGCTACGCCCTAAAAATAGAACTATACGTATACACGTATATTATATAACTATAGGCACGCCTGTAATAGGATAACCCCCCTAATTTCCTATTATCCTTTAATTTAATACCTTAGCTTTTAAGAAAAAGGGCACGCGCGTATAGTAAGGGCACGCGCGCCCTAATATAGACCCCAGACCTTACTAACCTTCTAAATACTATATAACCATGGAACCTAGGGCCTATAAACACCGAATTAATCCTAGAAAATATATTAAAATAGCTTACTCTATAGTAATACTTATAGAGCTGCTACGCGTTTTCTATAGCTGCGCAGAAATAAAAAAAACGCAAGGCGTTATATACTATAGAAAATAAGGTTTTTACTTAACTACTATAAAGTAAACGGTTTCCCCTTATAAATAAAACCTAGATAGCACTGCTATATAGACCCTAATAGGAGCTAAATCGGCCTAATAGAACCTAATAATAATAATAATATAGGGAAGTTATCCGTTATAAAAGTAGATAGGTAGTAAGAAGCTTTATATAAAAGGAAGGCGTTAACTATAATAAAATATTTGCCTTAGTTATTAAGCTAATAAGCTATAAAGCCCTATTTATAATTAGGGCCGCTCTTAGTTTTAAAATTAAATAGATAGATATTAAAATAGTATTTCTATATAAAGATATAAACTATAAAATCTACGTTAAATAGTTTTATAATATAATAGATAGTATACTAAAGGTCTATAAACTTTAAAAGGCGCTCTATAGCTTAAAGTAAGTACTATATATTTAGTATTAAACCTTTATAAACTTCCTATATAGCCTTAGCTTTAAACTAATTAATACTAACCTTAGAATTTTTATATAAAGTAATAACGTATTCTACTACTAAGCTGGCTAAACCACCGAGCCGGCTACTTTTCCTTAGCATAACCAACACTATATTTACACAGCAATGTATTAACAACGCAGCAATTATCTATCTTAGTAAAAAGGCAGTATTAATCTCGCGCTTTAAGCTTTTACCTCTAGTTAATTTAGGACTATATAACGCGCTGCAGCAGCCTTTAACGTACGATATTAGCGGCTCTTTAATTAGCTCCACGGAATTATATTTTAACCTTAATTACGACTAAACTGCCTAAAGCTTACTGCGACCGAAAAGCATATAATTATACAATATATCCTTAACCTAGACTCGCAAGGATTTGTGCCCCGGTTATATAAGGTGGCAGATATAGCAGATAAAGTACTAGCTGCGCGTAGTAGGATACTAGTAGGCAAGAACTAGATTTAATAGTTTATATTTTATATAAAGGAGCTTAAAATAGCTTTTAATTAGGTAAAGAACTGCTAGAGGATACTCTAGGAAAACCTAGAGGTTATTAATATATAGTTTACTCTTATATAAAAGACTATAGCTAAGTATAGCATCTACTTAGATAATATCTACAACTTTAATAAGACTAGCTTTTAAATAGGTATAATTAGTATAATAAAGGTTATTACAGGTTTAGAGAGATATATAAGGCCTAATCTTATTTAACTAGGTAACTAAGAGTAGGTTATAGTTATCTAGAGCATCTGCGCTACTAGATATACAACCCTACTATTTATTATTTATAAAAAACGCGTTTATATCTCTATATAGTATAAAAAAGCAGAGATACTATATAATTAAAAGCTTTTTATCTCTAAAAACAGCTGGACTAATAATAAGCTTAGTCTTAAGTAGTTAAAGCACCTTAATACGTATATAAAGGCGTATTAGGTGGAGTTATATAGGTTACTAATTTTAGACGGCTATAAGAGCCACCTTAACTAAGATTTTAAGGATTATTATATTAAATAATAAATCCTTACCCTCTATATACCTGCGCATTTATTATATATACTTTAGCTACTTAATATAGTATGCTTTTTACTATTAAAGCTAAAGTACTCTTAATATATATAAAACTTAGCACGCCGACGCGTCTACTATATTAATAAAGAAGGCTTCCTACTAGCCTTTAAAAACGCTTTTTTTAATATATTTATATATAAGAACTGTAAGAAGGCCTTTAAGGCCTCTAAATTAGTTCCTATTAATATGCAGGTAGTTTTTAATTGCCTTAATATACGGTTATAGACCCTACTACTAGCACCTCTACTAGAAATACTATAGTAATTAAAAACCTTAAGTAATATATATAAATTTGGATTATAGTTAAGGCTAGTAAGCAATTCCTTTATACGGTTACTAATAACCGCCTAAAAAGGCTTCTTAAAGCTTATTAAAGGAGCCGAAGAGATGCTACACGAAAATATACTTATTAAAGCCCGGGTTAAAAAGCTTAAAAAGCAACTAGTAGAGATAACTAAGCGTAAAGGTTGTAAAAGAAAGCAAATCCAGACTGGCGGTATAATAAAGTATAGTATAGCAGCGTTATATATAGCTGCTAAAGTGTCTAGAGCATCTAATCTACGGAAAAAGGTAGGTAGTAGAAATAGTATAAATAGGGCTTTACTAGCTTAACAGCGCTATAGAAACTATAGAGAGGCTAGGTATAATATATATATATATAAAAAGGATTAAAAAGCTTTTTCTAAATCTAATCTAAGTGTGTTATATATAAGTTCTATAGCTAGTTGCGAATAAATTAACTGCGCGCATATAGTGTTGGTTATACTAAGGAAAAGTAGCCGGCTTAGTAGTTTAGCCGGCTTAGTAGTAGAATACGTTATATATATTATAGTATATATTAAAAACGAGCTTAATTACCACCTTCCCTTTCTCTCCGCACCACCTTTTTTTTCTCTTCCTACTACCCCCCCTATATTTAGCTAGCTTCGGCTCGTAATAACTTTGTTCTACTAATTAGGTTATCGCTTAGGCGATAGTAGTGTTAAATAACGGTCTTAATTTACTAATATAGCACCGGACCTCTTTTTCTACCGGATAAGCAGGCACCCTAACAGCGACCCAGGGCTTTATTTCCTTAGTCTCCGATAGTTAACTAGCCCTTAAGAATAGCCCTCTATCTACTTCTAAGGAGAAGGCTATTTATAGTAAAGGAGCTAGTATAGCAGAAGGATCTTCGGGTGTAAGACCTTAGTATAATAGTATATACAGCGTTCCTTTTAATTAGCAATTAAAAGTAGTTATCTAGGAGCTTTCCGCTTCTAGCTATAGTAAAGAGAGTAAATAGACTATTACTGCATATATATATATCCTTTCTAATTTATATAGCCTTTCTAATTCGTGTATATATCCTTTCTAATTTGCATAAATAAGTAAATCTAATTAGTAGAACAAAGTTATTACCGGCCGGAGCTAGGCTAAATATAGGGGGGGGTAGTAGGAAGAGAAAAGGGGGGTAATACGGAGAGAAATAGGGGGTGGTAATTAAGCTCGTCCTATATTAATAACTTTCTAATTATTAGACTAAGTATTGCAGAAATTAAGAAAATTAAAAGAGGCCTTAAAAACCGTTTCTAAATAATAGACCTTAGACTATATAGCTACTATTTTAGTATATCTATCTAGTAAGACTATTAGAATAGAATACTATACCTAAGCTAAGAAGCCTATATTAATAAGGTTGTTTACTAGTTCGGAATTAGCGACTGCGCTCCTGTTAGTACGCCGATTAAAACCTTACTACTACTAGAGAACAACCTAGAATATAACTGCCTGCTAAATTAAAAAACGGAATACTAACGTATAGTAGGATTTTTAATATATATTATACTTAGAACTAGAGGAGATATTATATATACAGTTTCTATAGTAAGCCGGTATTTAGTAAATCCTAGGCTATAGTATATAAAGCTTGCTTAATATATTTTATAACACCTTAAAAGTATAAAAGATCTTAGACTTATATATAAAAAATACCTCTAAATATTAAAAGGCTTTATAGACGCAGACTGGGCCGGGTGTCGCGATATAAAATAATTAACGGCTGGATATCTATTTAATATCGGGAGCAGAGCAATTAGCTAGCAGTCTAAGCGCTAAAGCGTTGTTGCTCTGTTAACCTGTAAAGCAGAATTTATAGGATAGATATAAGCAACTAAGGAAGTAATCTAGTTAAGAAGACTCCTTAATAAGCTGAATATAGGCCAAGGAAAAGCTGCAACAATTATATGTGGCGACAACTAGGGAGCCATTGCTCTATCCTCGAACCCACAGTACCACTCACGCACGAAGCATATGGAAATCCAGCGCAAGTGGCAAGGAGAGGTTCAAGACGCTGGAACAGTTGAACTGAAGTATGTTCCAACTACAGCACAAATCGCTGATAGGTTCACCAAGCCTCTTGCACGAGACAGATTTGAATGGTTTCGGAGAGGGCTAGGTATCGAGTGATCCGCACGAACTATCAGCTTCGAGCAGAGGCAGAACACACAGGCACCCTTTCCTTCTTTTTGCCTTAAAGGTTTTTGAAGGTTTTAACGGGGTCTGTCAGAGCCGTGACAAATGGTCGCTGGCACTCTTCTTAGTGAAGGTAGCCATCGAGTGGGAGTGTTGAATGTCACGGTTAATGGTGGCTGAGACAACGCGACATATATGAGGCACCCCGCCCATCCATAGCCACACAATCAAGTCAATACTATCACTTGTTCAACAGACACTGTTCGTACCAGGACATCTGTCCCAGGACACTATTTGCTGAACTACAATCGCACGATTCACAAGCGCGCACAATCCACCAGCTCGCACAATCCGCTACCAGACTGCTAGCCACGAGAGAGCGCACTCTACGCTCTCTGGCTTCGTGGTTGCAGCTGCATGCTTATATGCTGCCTTGACTCAGGGTTCTGGGCCTACGTGCCCAGCCAATTACAACTTCTACAGAGAAGCTTTTCAGCTGCGCAGGGTTCTATTCAGCTGGTCTCATATAACGTGCATGCTTGGTTATACTGTAACACTCCATTTTCTCGCCAAAGGCCGAAATCACTTCAATCGTAGCGTGCAGCAACAGATCAACTGTCTCGTCCGTCGCTACAGTATAAGGTCTGGTCTTTCTGTAAGTCCGGTGGCTCACGACTTCGCGACAAGCGGCACTGTGAGGAAACATGCTGCCTTTGGCGGCTTGGGGCATCCCAACGTGAGGATGGTTGTGAAACAATACGTTGAACGGGTTAGGTAATGTATTGAGTGAGGAACTATCTATCTTACATGCGCAGTATATATACTGCGTATGGGTAGGCTTTGTAAGCCGTATCGCTGGTTCTAGCTGGTTCCAGCTGGTTCTGGTACAGCTTCTTACCAAGCATACCGTATTACTAAGAGGGCTAAATATAGGATACAAACACGTACTCCGTCACAACGAGATCATACTCTTGGGATGCCCCCTGCACAGCCAATAGGATTCATTTTCTGCCTTTGGAATAGAACTGAAAAAGCCTACGTTAGTTTTTATAGGTGAATGTCACTAAAGATGATGGGTATCTGAATTGTGTCTCCTGCCACTTGTGGGAAGGCGCAAACGCAGACGGATATCCAGATTTGACCTCCACTATGTGGCGCCGTTTTTGGTGGGCCGAGGACAAAAAGGTGGTGCGATCAATCTGTGCTCATCGCCCCACCACAGCACATACAGTCGCTTGCAAAATCGGCTTCTACCCAAACACTCTGCCAGATTTTTACCCCACCTAACTGAACAAGGGTCCCGCAAACGCCATCCTGTAAGCAGTAAGGCTTAGCACCTGTCTTGAGGATGACTCATTTACACTAAGCTAGTTAGCGTATGTAAATTACTCTGAAAGGTACGATTTTACAGTCTATTTGACGCTCATACGTCAGCCGGGTAGGCCACCCAGCTAGGCTCATAGCCGGCTGGCCGGAGCGACGCACGGGTGCACGCACAGTGAGCAGATATATGATCACTTGCGTACAATTGGGCACGGAAGCCTCCGTAGGAGGCGTACAATCGGCTGCCAAGGGCCAACTCGTGGTGTTGAGGGCGCCTGCACGTGAGCTGAGGCCGTAGGCCTCAGCCTTGCCAAGCCTCTCTACTCCTGAGGTTGCTCGGCAGCTCGTACGCTCCAAAGGAGACCTCCTAACGCACTCTATATAGCGAGGCAACTAGCTCTATATACAAAACAGAAAGGGACGGTGGGCGGGTAGAACAAGGCTCTACTGGCTGCGTAGATAACGTGGTGGCGATAGGGGCTCGAAACACTCAGCGATGCGGTGTTGGGGCCGGAGGCCGATGCAGAGTTCTCGTCCTCCTATCGCAATCACGTGACCGCGTAAAGTAGACCATCTTATTGGCGAAAACCAGCTCCCCTCGGATGTACAGTACTACCCTCACGGGCACCAGCGAAACGTCTCGACAGCGTCACTGTCTGCTCCTACGCTTGCTCTAACCTTGTACAGTAATACATAGCACTGGGAAGTCAAGCACCCAAACTGGCTTCCCCTCACAAGCTGTTTTGACGAAGTCTGCCCCGCTCTAGCTTGGCATGCCACCCTTCACATCTGGTAAAGCGCCACCCACCGCCACACTTCCAAACACGTGATTTGCCACTGTACAAGTACTTCCATATCACAATTAGAACTCACGAACCCCATGGCCAGAGCGGGTCGGCCACCCTCTCTACTAGCGCTGGAAAACGGTACAGAGGTTCCGCTCGAATCTATATTCCTAAAGTTTTTCCACTAACGTAGGTGATAGGGTTTTCACCGACACCATAGTTTTACCCGAAATCGGATAGACCTTCCAAATATAGTTTAGCGCCAAAAAATTTGCCCCCTCAAACCTCAACACCATGCATTTTGTGATGCTCTATCGGGTTCTCAACACCACAAAACTACCTCTTATGCCTCGCTGGCCTCGTGCGCCTGATGCAGAGGAGGCTATGCAGAAGGCCATAACTGCCTGGCGACGCGGCGACCTCTACAAGAGCCGGGAATCTTGTGCAAAGTCTCACGGAGTGGACCCCAAGACATTCAGAGATCGCCTCAGCGGGAAACACCAATCTTTTAAGGTTGCCCACACGAATCAATATAGGATAACTCCGGCCGGCGAAGATTCTATAGTCCGCCATTGCATCTACCTTGCTAAGGCTGGATTTCCATGCCGCTACAGAGTCATCCGGACCATAACAACGACTGTACTCCACCGTGAAGCCGGGCCTCTCCCGATATATACATCTCTGGATCCCTTAGGAAAGCGGTGGATCTATAACTTCCTTCAGCGTCAAGAAGAGCTGCGAATTTGTTATGTTCGTTCTCTAGAACTAGAGCGCGCTCTAGCTAACAATGATCCTGGGAGAATTAAGCGCTTTTTCAACAACTATTCTGCGGCTAGAAAGCTATATAATATTCGGGACGAAAATGTATGGAATATGGACGAAACTGGCTTCTTAATAGGGCTTGCATACTCCGCTAGAGTTGTAATCTTCCAAGATTTCCATAATAACTTCAAAACTGTGGACGGCTCGAGAGAATGGGTAACGCAGATTAATTCTATCTGCGCAACTGGAAGAACTATTCCGCCTTTTCTAGTGTTTAAGGGTAAACAATATACTCAGGCAATGTGGGAGGAAGCCATGATATCGCTTGGAGAATGTACAATTGGCCTTACAGAGAATGGGTGGAGTAATGCAGAGGTAGGCCTAGAATGGCTCAAACACTTTGAAGCGCATTTAAAACCGGTGAGTCCTCACCAAATATTATGCTAGGCCGAGCTAACAAAGCATCAAAGCAGCCAGAGCCGGAGCCAGAGCCGACTCTGGATAAGGATGAAGCTCAACACTATGGCTATCGCCTACTTATCATGGACGGCCACAGCTCTCATATAAACCTCAACTTTGTAAGCTTCTGCTGGGAGAATAAGATTATTCCTATCTGCCTACCTCCTTATTCTACCCACATAATGCAACCGCTTGATTTGGTTATCTTTTCCAAGCTTAAGCGGTTATATTTATCCAAAGTTGATGAGTACTCAGCCTTCGGAGTTACAGGGTTAAACAAGGAGTACTTCCTTAAGATTTTGGGCGAGATTTGTCCAGAAATCTATACTCCTGAGCTCATAAAGAAGTCATTTGAAGCCGCTGGTATTCTACCTTATAATCCTGAACGGGCGCTTGCTCGGTGCAGGCGGGTAGATCGGCCGGCAACACCACCCCCAGCAGAGCTCCTCAACGTGCTATCCTCACCGCTGCATCCGCCTACTCCGTCTACTCGTCAACACTAAGATAGGACTGCATTTACGCTTATCCAGGACGCCAAGACACCCGAGCAGACCAAAGCAATTACAGACAAGATATTTCAATATCTATTATCCTTAGAGGAAGAAGTTACAATCCTGCATAAGGAAAACACCGACCTATATTATCACACAAGCGAGCGGAAAGCTAGGAAGTCAAAAAAGCGTGTAAAACTTTCTACAGAGTCAGTTCTCACCGCAGAGGCAATGCGGCAACTAGCAGCGGCTAAGAAGGCGACAGAGGAGGCAAAGGCTGCTGCTAAATCTCTTAGACAGGCTGCTAAGGCTGTCCGTGAGCAAGCTAAGCAGGAGGACGCTGTTCAACTTCAAAAGAGAAAGGACGCTACTCAGGGTTTCCGGCCTACGTGCCTAGCCAATTACAACTTCTACAGAGAGGGGTTGGGGTACGGTGGCCTACCCTGCCTACCGCTGCCTACTGCTGCCTCTAATTAGTACTTATGCCTACGCTCCCTATGTAGTATATAGTCTGCTCGTACGGCTTCACAAATCAAACAGAGTTCACGTCAATTTGTGAGGATGGAGGTGAAACAATGCATTGAACGAGGTAAGTGATGTATTGGATGAGCATCTATCTAGGCTACGTACGCCGTATATATACTCCTGTGTGTGGAGGCTTACGTAGCCGTACCGTAGAACTGTGAGGGCTAAATATAGGAACCGTGTTCTATATTAAGGTAGCCGACGCTAGCCGTACCACACTCCGTAGGCTAGCTGGCTAGGAATACGTACTCCGTCAATTTGCAACCTAAGTACGCTCGAGCTGCTGCCAAGACTGCAAAAGACCATCTGGCAAACACCAAGCGGCTATCAGGTGAAGCAGGAAAAGTAGCCAAGCAAGCAGAACAAGTACTTGCTAGCGCTCTCGCTGTTGCCCGGAAGAAACAAACAGAGGAGGCTATAGAGGCGGCTATAGTGGCTCAGGAAGCTTTTAATTTGGCTGAAGAAACTGCCAAGGCGCGTGCAGATGAATTTGACGCTGCACAGCTCAACTCCGAAGCAGCTACAAAGCTAGTGAAGGACCTGGAAGCGGCTGCACGGGCTATAAAGGAGGCGGCTAGGAAGGAGGTGGAGGTAGAGAGTAGTAGTAGTAGTAGTGAGGAGAGCGATGAGAGTGGAGAGAGCGATGACGAGTAGCTAGCTACAACTACAACACCATGAAACAGGCCGTGTATACAGAGCTCTCTGGAAAATCCGGCTTCAAAATCTATCTAGCCTACGTGATGCTGTGATGTGCTGTTTCCATACAAAATTGGGTGGGGTGGCCATAGCGCAGAATTTTGGTGTTCCTTTCGGGTAAAACTATGGTGTCGGTGAAAACCCTATCACCTACGTTAACGTTACTTTTAGTGCATCCAAATTGATTCTGCTGGTGGAGATTCGCCACTCAAGCGTCGGTCAGCCACCCCCCAACACAGGAGCATTGGCTTGCTGACTGATCCCTAGTGATATGCAAGCAACCTGCTAGTACGTTCTAGAGAATCGGTACTTCTAAATCATGTATTCTGGAATTCTAGATAAGGAGAAACTGTGCAAGGAAGAACAACAAGAAACCTTGCTACCTAAAATCGAAATCCGCTTCAAATTCAAATCCGACTCAGTAACGCCTAGACGCCAAAATGAATGTACGGAGCCCAATACAGAGGACTCTGTAGCGGACTCTCACAACCCTCGTCACAAAGCTCCTCATCGCTAAGCTCCGCATCTCTCGCCTCTCTTGTCCACTCCACGTGCCCGTCCCGTAGCCCCTTGACCGCCCGGTGGAGGCCCTGGCGTACCGCCACGTCCGTCATACCTTTGTTCTGGATTGTCTCGTACACCACCCTAGCAGCGTCCACACAGTGGCTATCAGATACTTCCCAGAGCGTTCCGATAACGTGCCTGAACCCCGCAAGTTGGAACGCGCTCGCTAGGTGAATTCCCTCATCAACAAGCCTGTCCACCTTGTTTGCGCTAGTCGAGCAGGCTGAGAGATAGCCAAGGAATGGAGAGCTCTCTTGGATATTAGAGTCGCGGAGATCTCCTACAGTTAACGGGGTCTTAGTCCAGTCATCTAGAAGCAGACAGCTTCGCGAAGGATCTAGGGGATCTGAACGTCCATGGCCAGCAAAGTGGAAGATCTTGCAGGCTCGCAAGTGCGCCAGAACTTCTTCCCTGCGTTTTGATGGTGTAACTGGCTTAAGCTGCAGCGACGGACAGAGACCGGCAACTATGTCCACTTCCCTAGCGGCAAAAGGGAGGACTGAGTTTCTTGATAGACTGGGAGTGTCGCGCATTGCAACTAGGAGAGCTTGCTCCAGGCCTGGCCCCGTAGGCTTCTGTACACTATGACGGCGCCCGTATATCAGTGCCTTTACAGACGAAGTGTAGGATGACATGACTCTATCGAGCACTGTCTTGGTTGATCCTTTGGTGTGGAATCCTGCTGCGTGAATCGGAAAGTGGCTTAGTGCTCCTGTGGGAATCCACCAGACCTGAGGCCAGTTATTGTCTAAGGGTAGGTGCTGGTAGCCTAGTGCGTCTAGAATGGGGCCTGCAGCAACGTTCCATAGCCATTGTAGGGTTGATGTTGATCCAACTGAATGCTGCTGGATTCTTTTGTTGAGTTCGACCTCTTTTAGGTTGGGCAGCGCTAAGACCTTTACTTGATAATGCGTAATAAGAAACGCATCACAACGGTAAGAGCTTACGTTGATAATGACGATGGGGCCTTGGCTAGCAGCAGCCATAAGTTCTTCATGAGTTGGCGGGAGAAGGAAGTTCTGAAAGTCAGGCTGACCACGTATCTCCGTAATAAGCTCTTTTAGTCTTTTGTCTGCTTCTAGCCGTTGATTTGCCTGGACTTTCCACGGAGATGCAGTATCTCCTAGTAAAGTTGTCTCACTAGGAGGTGAGTCTAGCTTATTCCGAAGAGTTTCGAACTCCGCTGCTAACATGGGATACTGCTGTTTAAGATCAGAGATGTCTGTGCGCATCTCTAACAAAAGCCCAGCAATAACGCAACGGCCCAGCTCTAATAGCTCCAAGGCCAGATGCTCATCTTTTCCTGCTTTTAGCCAGATAGCTGCAGCCATAGAAGCCAAACCGGAAAACTGTCCGAGCATATGCTGCTTGTCATTATTCCCTAGCAGCCGTGGGCTCACAATAGGGAGAAGCTTTACGGCGCCTTGTAGGAAGTCACTTGCTTCTTCCCACCTTAGTTGAGAGGTAAGGATGTTAGCGCTGCGCCGAGCCGAAACAATGCGGGTAGATGGTGGAGAAGTATAGCAAGCCCAACCATCCTTATGATAGGACAAGGCACGGTTGAGATCGTCCATCGACCCAGTCCGCTCAAATCGGCTGCCGAGC